>NW_022170249.1:0-115788 GCF_008802855.1 Photinus pyralis
CAACTAACTCTCGCGACGGACTTAATGCGAATGTCCAGTTGAGTTATCTACTCGACCCTGGCAGATTAGAATGGTATGGGAAAATCCGGAAAATAAATGCCGTTATTGAATTATGCTTTTAAAACCAAACATTTCCCACCACCCTGAAGAATACTTCAGAATCTACAGTAAACACAACGTCAGTAAAATTCTATATAATGAACTAATTATGTAATTACTATGAAATTTAATAGAGTAATATAAAGAAAGGAGAGAAAAAAAAAAAAAAAAACTTCCATCAAATAATATTAAGAACAAAAAAAAATTTTAAATAACAAAACTATTGGATTATTGAGTCGGCAAAGGGCATACCTTTGTGACAGGGCGTCTATAAGTTCCATTCCTTGTTTTCACCCCAATTACTCGCACAATTCCATCATTGCCTGGAAAGACTTCCATGATACGACCTAAAGGCCATTGTAAGGGTGGAACATTGGGTTGCTGAAGGAGAACAATTGTACCAATTTTGATAGGGTTATTCAATGTATTCCACTTTTCACGTGTTTGCATGGTATGTAAGTACTCAATGCGCCAGCGTTGCCAAAAGTGTTGCACCATGTGATCAATGAGTTGATACCTACTTAATCTACTAAGGTTAACATCCATTACATTAATTGCTGGCAATCTGTCTAAAGGAGTAAGAGTCAGAAAATGAGCCGGTGTGAGTGCAATGGGCTCAGCTGGATCTGAAGAGAGAACGCACAATGGTCGGGAGTTAAGGAGACATTCAATTTGAATTAAGAGAGTGTTCAATTCTTCGTACGTCAATAATTGATCGCCAACAATTTTAAGTAAATGCGACTTGACGCTTTTTATATTCGACTCCCATAATCCACCCATATGTGGAGCTCCAGGAGCTATAAAATTCCACTGTATCCCCTTTATAGTAAGCTCGGCTTCAATTTGAGTTTTAAAGTTTTCTGACCTAATTAATTCAAATAAATCTTTTAATTGAGATTTAGCGCCCACAAAATTACTTCCTCTATCTGAGTATAACATGGTACATAACCCGCGTCGAGCTAAAAATCTTTTAAATGCTTGAATGAAATTAGATGTCGAAAGATCGGAGACCAATTCTATGTGAATCGCTTTCACTGCAAGGCATACAAATAAACAGATATATGCCTTTTGACTACGAACACCTCTATGCCGATTTAAAACAATACGAAATGGTCCAGCGTAATCTATACCTGTTTTCAAAAAAGGTTTGGCTTCTTGTACACGACAAGAAGGCAGATTCCCCATTAAAGGATATTCTGGTTTTGGTCTAAACTTGAAACACACATTACATTTATTAATAATGTTACGAACCACGCCACGAGCTGCTAAAATCCAGTAATGTTGGCGTAGTAAGGACAGCAATAAGTTAGGTCCCGTATGAAAATGCTTACGATGATAATATTCAATTAACAAATTCACCAAATGGTCTCGTTTGGGAAGCAGAATGGGATGTTGACTGTCAAAACTTAATTGTGAATTTTCCAATCGCCCGCCAACTCTCAGTAAGCCATCTCTTAGGAACGGTCTATATTTAACAAGTGCTGCTGAACAAGTGCCTGTATTTTCTAGTAAACGAATGTCGTTTATAAAATGTCTCTTTTGGACTATTTGTAATAAAACATTTTCTGCGGTTTCCAAGTCTACAGCGGTTAGTTGACCTCTGCCCGGCAAGCGTTTTAAGAAGCGTAGAACAATAGCAGTGGTACGTAACAATTTAGTCCACGAAGAGAATCGCTTGATTAAGAGATACAATGGATTTTCGTCTATGGGAGCGACAATCGTGGAAAAATTTTGGGTTTCTAGAGAATTTGTAACCAAAGAAGGGGTTGTAATTGGCCATTGCTCTGGATTCAATTTTAACCAATTGGGTCCCGTTCTCCATATATTATGTTCTATAAACTGCGGCGGGGGCATGCCCCTAGACAATCCATCGCTAATATTTTCTTTTCCACTGACATGAAACCAGCAAGTTGAACCGACTAATGCTTGAATCTGCGTCACGCGGTTACTAACGAAGGTCTTTAATTTGGAAGGATGCGTGTTAATCCAACTAAGAGTTACAGTTGAGTCCGAAAGAGCATATAAGTGAGTTATTTTCAAACGAGATTGATAGCAATTACGAACGTAACTAAAGAGTTTTGCTAAAAGATGCGCAGCGCAAAGTTCTAAGCGGGGAATCGATACAAATTTGAGGGGTGAAACTTTACTCTTGGCGCATAGAAGATTAACTTGTACAACTCCATCGGAATTTACGATGCGTATATAAATAACCGCTCCAAAAGAAGTTTCACATGCGTCTGAAAATCCAATTAATCCAACACTATCATTCAACTTTGTGCCGATGTGACGAGGAATGCTAAACTGGGATAAACATGGTAACGTATTTTTAAATAGTATCCAACGATTTACAATTGTAGGTGGAGGCGTCTCATCCCAATCTAATTGAAGAATCCACAGCTCCTTGATAAGTAATTTTGCAAAAAGGGTCACTGGGGCGAGAAAACCTATTGGGTCGTAACAACGAGCAACCATTGATAAAATATTTCTCTTTGTGCATTTAGAATTTATTAACTGAAATGAAAAACAAAACGTATCTGTAATAGGTTGCCATTGCAGTCCTAAAACTTTTAAAAATTCTATATCGAAATCGACTGTTTGCGTTGAGCAATGTTCTGTTGGAATTTCAGATAATAAGTCACGGGAATTGGTGGCCCACTTCGTTAACTGGAAACCACCTCTACGAAAAAACTCTACTAATTGGTGATAAACGGGTATAGCTAATTCAGCGGAATCAATATTGGATACCAAGTCATCCACGTACATGTCTCGCTGGACAATCTCCGCAGCGATAGGCAGCGATTCCTTTTCATCATGAATTAGTTGTCGAATACATCTAAGAGCTAAAAATGGGGAAGATTTAATTCCAAAAGTAACCGTGTTTAGTTGGTAAACGTCTATGGGTGAATTTGGGGAAAATCGCCATAATATTTTTTGAAAATTTCTATCAGATTCTTGTACCATAATTTGCCTATACATCTGTTTCAAATCTGCTGTAAAAGCTACATGAAATAAACGAAAATTTAAAAGGGTTGTCAGTATATCCGATTGTAATTTTTCTCCAGTATATAACAAATCATTAAGAGAATAATTGCTTTCTGTTTTACAACTAGCATCGAATACTATCCTAATGGGTGTACTAGTAGAGCAAGATTTCAGTACCGCGTGATGAGGAATAAAGTAGTTACTATCGCCATTGCTATGAGAAACTTTTGACATGTGTCCTTGCGCTATATAGTCTCGTATAATGTCCGAATATTTATTTCTAAACTCTTCATTCCTTATCATTTTATTTTCTAATGTGAGGAATCTGCGAAGCGCAGTTGCACGTGACTCGCCCAAATTACTACTGTTATATTTAACAGGTAATGCCACTGTGAATCGACCATTACTATCACGTCTATAAGTAGATTGATAAATATTTTCGCAAGCTAAATCATCGGGTTTAGCCACCGATATCGTTGGAATATCTTCAAATTCCCAAAACCGTTCAACTAAATTATCAAGGGAATGTTCAACTACAGCACAAAAATTAGACGGCGATAATGCTGGGGCGGTGACTGGGGCAGTGCCCATCACAACAAATCCAAGAGTGGTTCCGACGGCAATGGGTAAATTAGGTGGACCTATAATTCGGGTGTCTGTCAACAAATAAGGAAATAGTCCTGCTCCAATTATTCCGTCAACTTTGGCGGGTATGTGAAGCTTATCGTCCGCTAATGGTAATGACTTTAAATATCCTAAACAATCAATATTAATCTCCGAATTTGGCAACGTGTTAGCAATATTATCTACAATGAATACCTCCAATGAATAACGTTTTGTTGCATCAAACCTAGATCCAATTACCACTTGTGCTAAACCAATGATGTTGCTATTTACAGATCCTATGCCACGTACTAATCCAATATATTTAGACATTTTTAATTTTAGTTTGCGACACATTTCTAAGGTCAAAAAATTCCCTTGGCTGCAACTATCTATAAGAACACGTACCTCCCTATAAGCATCGTCTCCGTTAAAAACGTAAACCTTTGCGGTGGCTAACACAATGGCTTGTGGAAGAGGCCTATTGTCTGCAATACAATAATTTAAAGTGGTACTAATACTAGTGTTCGCTTCGGCAGGATTATGATTCTCGACGGGTTTGCCTGCCGTTTTTTCCAGTACAGAATCGGATACATTCTTACCAGGAGACCTAAAATGCAGCAAAGTATGGTGTCGTGATCTGCACACTTTACAAGATTGCGTACTTTTACAATTTGCGATCTTATGAAATGCCAAACAATTCAGGCACAAGTTGTTAGTTTTGGTTAATTGATAACGCTCTTGCGGACTAACTTCTAAAAAGGTGGGACACATGCAAGCTACATGTGCAGCAGATTTACAAATTCCACATTTTACAGTGGTGTTGTCTTGAACTACGAACGAATGAGGCGCTTTTGCTTTATTGATACTACTACAATCTCGACTAGAAGCATGTTTAAAACTAGCAGCCATGGAAGGTATTTTTGAAGGAGCATTAGTACGGGCGCATATCTTTGCTTGTTCTTTAACGAATGTTACAATATCGTCATACGACGGAATTTCAGATTTTCGGCGAGTATTTTCAAATAACCTTTGCGTGTCTGGATTTAATTTTGAAAAGGCGAGATAAGACAAAAGGTAATCAGCCAAGTCCTCAATTTCTAATTTGCGCAATGCCGTTACTGCTGAATGAAAAGTTTCTATAAACAAGTTCAGCGACGCGAAAGTTTCTCCTTGAGCCTGTTTAAAATTAAGTAACTGCTCTATGTATGAATTTGCGATTAAACGTTTATCATCAAACTTATCGACCAATGCCTTAAGAATAATTCGATAGTTATCGCCAATAGGGGGAATACCTGAACACACTGACAGCGCACTGCCGCTCAAGCACCCAACCAAATAATTGACACGATCGACATCGTTTAAATCTCTATTGTTATGAATCATATTGTTGTAAATTTCTATGAACAAAGGCCAATCTTTAATATTACCATTAAATTTCGGCAGAGGCAACTCTGGTAACTTCCGAATTGTTTTTGCTGTGACTAGATCACGTTGTGGTTCTGATCCTGTAGCGTAAGGCGATGCAGTAGCAGGGGGAATTGCACGTTTCGCGACCGATTCTATGTGACAAATTAATTGGTCAAATGTTTCTAATACTTGGTAATTAGGGACGTGATCTTCGCTAATTTGATATTCAAGTTTATTGATTTCATCTAAGGTGTCTAAAAATTTTGTTTTTGTATCTGCCAAGGTTTCGTATCTAACCCGAAAATTATTCAATTTTTCTGAAGAAGATATATCGCGACTATTCTCATACAATCTCTGCAACCTTTGAAAATATTGCTCCTTTTTTGCAACTAAAATTCTAAGTTGTTGCGCTTTCGATGCCATTTGAAACTATTGAAATACTACTATACAAATGAAAACCAAACACCAAAGGAAAGGCAACAAATGTGCTCTGTGCAATATCTATTTCGCGATAAACGAATCCGGCTCGAAGGACCAACAAATGTTTTATAATGAAATGGACTGTATTCCAAAATTTTTGCACTTACCCTTTAGATTTAAATTCTCCGCACAAGGGATAAGGACAAGTGACAAGGTTACGGCTTGGAAAGGGGAAATGCAAGGATGAATTTTTCACAAAACTATTAGTTCGTTGATCGTCCTTTATTTATTGCACAGAGCGAATTTTAATTGCTTTTAGTAATTGTATCAGTAACCGAAGTCAACTAACTCTCGCGACGGACTTAATGCGAATGTCCAGTTGAGTTATCTACTCGACCCTGGCAGATTAGAATGGTATGGGAAATCCGGAAAATAAATGCCGTTCTTGAATTATGCTTTTAAAACCAAACAAATACATCTGTAGTTGTCAATCATTATGTGGATTTTATTCGTTTATTAAATTATCTCCTTTAAGGGGTTGTTGCAGTCGTACTGCTTTTGTATTATATCGCGGCCATAAATAGGCTTTATTTGGACTCGTCCGTAAAGACCCAGTTTATGTACTTGATTAGCTATTATCCAACCAAGCCACATTTCAATAAAATCTTGTATTTAATTCGGATATTAAAATAGTAATAAACTCTGATGTTGCATTGTTGTTACTTATGATTATCTTAATATCCTTATAATAAAGAGCGAATAAAATATCATAGAGTCTTGTTGCAATAAATACTGTTGTCATCAAATTATTCCTTAATGTCATGTTAAAAAATTATCTGGCCCTCGATATGTAGCTACTTCCAAATATTTTCGAGCCGGCCCTGGCTATTTTTAAATTTGGCGGCTCCGTTTTGTCTTACTGCGCAAACTCAGTAGTGCACCTGTGCGAATTCAATTTGGGTCAATTTCTTTACATTGCATTAGCATTCCATTTTTTTTTAGTTCAGTGTTTAGCGCATGCACAATGTACTGCGGTAACATTGAAATTATTTCGGCTTGTATATGATAAGTTGCCTATATATCAGGAACGAGTTTGTATGTGTTACACAGAAAATCACGCGTATCATTAATTTGTTATAGCGTTGCAAATAACTTTAACTTTTTTTGTTTCTATTCGCCACGAAGTTGCTATTCACCCCATTTTACGGTACCGCATTATTGCAGCCGTAACAATAATTTGTACCTTCATTTTCATTTAAACACATTGAAAGATGAAACCGTTACCGATCCGTGGAAACTTTGTGTTGCCAAACCGAACCGAAACCGTATCTTGCATGAAAATCATGATGCACCAACCGCCGGACAGGTGTCACCAAAACCGTAAACAGAATTTTACACCATTATTATTGGCCAGGTATGTTCCGAGATGTAGCTAAGTATGTCCTCGAAAGGAAACCAATATCTTCTGGTTTTACCAAATGGGTATGTTTCAAAGCCGTTTGTAAAGCCACCGCCGCGCCGCTACCGTTTCTCAGGCTTTATTTGAGGAAGTTGTGGACGTTTTGGTACACCGAGGGTTTTGATTACCGATAATGGAGCCCTCGCCGAACTTGGTATTACCCACCGTTTCATACCGCCGCACACACGGCAATTTCACCTATTTAGTGCGAGAAAATTACCTTTTTTCATTTAAAGTGAATTCAAATTTTCCTATTTATTATGTTATGATAATAGTTCACACTCTTAACTGCGGTTACGATTTATCGAAGTTCGTACGAAGTGCGCAAGCGGAGCCGCCAAAAGATCGCGCGCGTCTTAAGCGCTCTACTGCGCTTGATCAGTTGTGTTGAACACGCGATAGCGCGGAGTGTGTACTTTTGAGTTTCTGACGTATCTTTGAATTTTTTCATTATGAATTGTGAAGCTGCTGGTAAGTGCTTTTTAAACGTGGCATTATAACCAATTCTACTCAACATTTTTATGAGAATAATCATAATCATTTAAATGCATAATTTTTCTTTGATTTCGTTTAACTGTATCCTTTTTGTAGAGTTACAAAAAAAATTCCAACAAGTTCTGGTCTAATTTTTTGTTTTATTGTTGTATTGAACCTTCAACTAAAAAATTCAAAAAAAAAGTATCGTCCCCTTTTGTCCCCTCATTTAAATAAATGATTATTTACAGGTAGTGCCGGCAATTGTGTCACCATCTAAATGCGTACATACAATACATCAGTATATTTTAAATAAATTTTATCGAGAGGAAGTTTCTACAAACTGTGAAACTCAATTGAAAAATAAGGTAAAAGTTTTCGTGACAAATTTATTTAAAAAATGGAGATCATGTAAAAGTATGCAGCATAGGTTCATAAAGAGATATTCTCATTGGTTAGCTGGCAGTATCCAACTACCACCACTGCAGGCAGATGCTGTCGCATCACCCCTTATGCAACTGACAAATTCCGTACAGAAACGAGGTAGGCCTGAAAAATTATTCATCGAGAGTTCTGCGCGGTCGAAGCAAAGAAAAATTAAATCATTAGCTTCAGAGATTTCCATAGAAAAAACGTGACGCTAAAAATCATTGTTACCCTACAAACATTACTGTTACGGAGAGTGAAGCGAAGATACCACTACAGGATCTTCTAGATCTAACCATTAAGGGCCCCATTCACATGCGGATATGTACGGCGAACAGATCCGTGTTGAGCTACACACAGGCGGATATGGCTGTACACAGATCACGGACAAATCTCAATAGACGAGCAGGCGGCGTTCTGTCGCTATTTCAGTTCTGTAGTAGCCCTGGGTTGTGTTCTTTTGAGTGCTGTGGTAATTGGTATGGATCATAAGGAGAAATTTACAATAATTGGAGGAGGAGGTTTTATTTGAAGATACGAAAAAAAGAGACTATGGTCAAAACAGCGGTTCATGAAACGAAAAAAGTACTGTCATATGACTTTACTTAAAGATTTGGAAACGCCTCATGATTTGCAACGTTTTTTTGCGCATGGACAATGAGAGATTTGAAACTTTATTAAAATATGTTCGCCCAGTTATTGAGAGGAATGATACCCACATGAGGCAGTTACCAGTAGAGAGCGATTAATTGCCACGCTACAGTACTTAGCAACTTGAAGGAATTTTGAAGACCTAAAATTCAGTTGTGCAATCTCCCCTCAGCTTCTCGGGAAAATTATACCTGAAACTTTCAAATAAGCCACCAGCCTTGGCAGAATATGCTCGGAAATGGCATAAAATAATTTCATTAGTAGTTAGGTGTGCTTGGTTTGTGGAATAAGGCACTACAATCTTTACCAGTATTTAAATTGTGCCCCAAAGATGCGCATTTTGTTCTGTTAATATCACCGTAGTCTTCAAATTTTACTTTTAAGATATTCCCAAAAGGTAACTGATCGGATTGTATTTGACTAACAGTTTCACCAACAGTTCGGTGTTGTTCCGCAATTTTGCTTGTAAAATTACCCAAAAGATCATTTAAATCTTTAGCACAATTTGCGCCTGCATTATATTCAAAGTAATTTAAACAAAATATTTTTTTAAATGACTTTAATTGGAGTAGGTTGAGTCGCATTTCCATTTTGATTTCTTAAATTTCCAAACATATTTTCAAGAATTACGTATTTGATGATTCTATGTCCGGCCAACAAATCCGTGAAACGACTACACACGTGCGTATTTGTCGGGCTCGCTGTCCGTGCTCGTCGTTCTGATCGACGGATGGCGAGCAAGATATGTACGCCGTACACGCGGATACACACATACGAATTGATACGGATCTGTCCCGCGTACATGTCCGCCGTACATATCCGCATGTGAATGGTACCTTTTAAACGATTAGCTCGCGTAGTCAGAGGTTTTGCAGCAACATTTGGCAGAAAATGGTATACATATTAACGTGTTGTATAAGTGGGGTCTAGATGGTAGCGGAGGACATAGTATATATAAGCAAAATTTTGCTAACAATGCTATCTATGGAGACTCTCACATAATACTATGTACAATAGTACCATTGGAAATGTCTGGAACATCAAGGCGGTAAAATAATATTCTGGAAAAATATGAGTGCCTCTTCAACAAAATATTGTCGTCCAATACAATTTAAAATGAAGAAAGAAACTAACGAAACCATAAAAGAAGAATATGATTCGATTCAGTCTCAAATCGCTAAACTTCAGCCTACCAAATTCTGTTTGGAGAATGAAATAGAGGTGTTTTTTAACCATAGTCTGATTTGCACGATGATTGATGGCAAAACTTGCAATGTCCTTACTGGTACAGCATCTACGCAAGCATGTAATGTCTGCAAAATTAAACCAAAAAATATTAATGATTTGTCAAGTGTAATGCAAAGACCATGTGATGAAACAACATATAAATTTGGTATATCCGTCCTTCACGCGTATTTAAGATGTTACGAATATCTTCTTCATATCTCGTATAAATTAGATATTCAACAATGGCAAGCAAGAGGACTGGAAACAAAAGAAAGGATAAAATCAGAAAAGACAAAATTGCAACTGCATTTTACAAGGAAATGGGATTAGTAGTTGATCAACCCAAGCAAGGCGGAGGTTACAGTAATGATGGCAACACGGCCAGAAAATTTTTCGATAATCCGGAGCAAGTTGCTACCATTACTGGATTAGACGAAAATCTGATTGCAAGATTTGCAAACATCCTTAGCGCAATGGCTAGTGGTCATTACATTAATGTAAAAGCTTTTAAAACATACTGCTTAGAGACTGCCAGAACCTGCATTCAGCTTTACGGACGGTACAAGATGAGTGCTACTGTACATAAGAGTTTAATACATGGCAGTGACATCATTGGGTCACTTCCTCTACCAGTTGGCCAGCTCTCAGAGGACGTTTTGGAAGCTAGCCACATGCTTGACATACCCCCTTTCTTCAGTACCTAGTGACTCTTCCTCTTGTAACCCTGTCAGTGACGAAGATGATAATGTCAGTGACAATTCTTGCTAATCTGTATATTACAACTCAATGTACTCATTTACCTTACCTTTAACAATAATTGTGTGTTTATTGAGAGAAATATGAAATAGCATTTAATTTTAAAGTACTTACATAAATATAAAACATATGTATACACGCTTCACGTCTACGTACGTGAAAGAAGTTTAACTTTATGTGTCATTTTTTGTTCAGTATTCGGTATAAATATAACGCCCTAGTTTTGGACAGAATAGAATTTTTGTCGCACTAAACATTTGAAATTGCCGTATGTGCGCCGTATAACGGGCGATCAAAAATGAGTTGCTGTCGAGTCGCCTTTGAAAGTTCAAGTTAAATTCGATTTCCCATGTAAACAAAAGTTCCAAGGGTGACTCGACAGCAACTCATTTTTGATCGCACAGTACTCCGCAGGTCAATCCCGTCGAACGTGCCAACCGAACTTTAAAAACCATGATCGCTCAGTTTTGCGAAGAAAATTACCGGAGTTGGGATAGGTTTCTACCTCATTTCATGATGGCTATGAATTCCTCCGTCCAAGAATCAACCGGATTTTCTCCCGCCTACTTGAATTTTACCCGTGTGTCCTTCCGAATACTGTCCACCGTCAGCAAGAACCTCCGAATCCCGATACCTCTACCGACCTGACCGCTGAAATTCCCGAACACCGTAACCGTCTAGACAATCTTCAGGATGTGTTTCAGCTAGTCACTAGAAATATAGGCCGAGCGTTTTCTAAACAGGCGCACCACTAACAACCTCCGACATCGAGAATGGAAACCGCATGTGGGTGATTTGGTACCACCCCCTGTCCAAAGCTGCCATGGTGTATGTCGCGAAAATGGCGCCGAAGTACTCCGGCCCATATGTTGTTTCCAAAGTGGAGTCACCAGTGGTATTCACCTTGAAGCATCCATCCGAGCGGACTAAGATTCCGAGGGTCCACGTAAAGGATCTGAAACATTATCGACCGTAGGGTAATCGGTATTGATTTGACACCGCCCCGTAGTCCGTTCCGTCCCGGGGGGGAAGAATTTATGTGTTGCACCGCCGTGACCGACCGTATAGTTTGGAGTTTTTCTTATATTTTTTTTAGAATGTCCGACTCCGAAATAGAAGTGTTGGATTGGGTGGAGACTTTGGAGGGGGAAGAGTGCCCCAGGACAGTTAACAACAAGAAGGCGGAGACCCGAGCGGTAGGCACACAAGCCTTCCCCCGCGCAACCCGTTCGGTGGGGACCCAGACCGGCTCCGGGGGAGAGCCAGCCCCGATTACGCTACGCGGACGCGTGGACAAGCGCCCACCCCTGTTGCGGGTGACCAGTGCCAGGGACCCCGAGCTGGCGGTCCATTTGTGCTGGAGATGTGGGAGGATCGGGCATTGGCGTAGGGCATGCCCGGCCCCACAAGCCACCTTCTTCTGCTCCAGGTGCGGTGTGGTCGGGAGATTGTCGGCGCGGTGCCCCTGCCGTCCGAGGATGTCGGAGACCCGGGACCCGAAGGGTCATTTTGCCCGGGGGGGAGGGGGGGGCACCACAGTAACAATGATACACTAGCAAAGAAGGAATAAACCGATCAACCGAATTTCGATAAGCCCGAGTTGTTCTGCAGACTGTAACGGTCAGTTAGGTCGGGAAAACGAATATCGTGTAGGAGTATTGGTTGTATGAAAGATGCCGCTGTACTAGGGGATTTTTAAGGTGGAACTAGGAACGATCTCTCTCTGAAAATGATGTGATGGCGGAAAGCAAGTCGTAGTGTAGCATATTATGTGATTGTTGGTGAATTATCGGTATTTATTAAGACTTCGTTTGGAATTGGAATATTGGGAAGGAATGGGTTGTTGTCTTGCGGGATTTGGCCGATTTAATTCACCGAAAGAAGTGGTTAGGACCACGCGGCTAGGGCCGGAGATTTTCATCAATCAATTTGCGCTCATCTGCATTAATCTATTTTAATCCGTCTGTTAGGCTGGGTCTACATTATGCGTATTCCGCAGATGCGTATTTCGGTTGCGTATTTTCGGCAAAATGACAACACATTATATTAAATTGGAACGTTCACATATATGCGTAGAATACGCAACTACGCAGTATACAGCCGGAAATACGTACGTCCGCATGCTGGTGCCGAGCTGCATTTATCGGGAAGTTGATAGAAAACACGTGCATTCACGTACGAGCGTTTACACTGAGCGGATCGGTTGGTATGTATTTGCAGTTGCATGAGTTGTTTTCGAAAAAGTTGTATTGCCGTTTAAATTTGTGAAAATGTTCGATACGGACAAATTCATTGCACTAGTACACGGTGAACCACCCTTATGGGATAAAGCTTGTGCAGATTATTCCAATCGAGTGCAGTGAGACAAGAGTTGGTTAGCAGTGGCTACTGAAATGTTCACGGATTGGAATGACGTAGATATGAAGGAAAAAGATATCGGAGGTAAGTTTTATTGCATCTATATTGTTTGTACAATAGTAGGTACTGTATACACGCATCAGGTAAATCAACCCATTATATATAGTAAGCACAATCTTGTGTAGAAAACACTGTTTTCACTAGAACATATATCTTTTCTGGAACGAAACAGCTCCTGTGTTTAAAAAATAGTCTGCAATGTAATCGCGTACATCTAATCCTTTTCCACGAGGTCCATGTCCACAATTGACAACATCAGGAAATGGGTGCGCTTCTGTATCTTCATAGTTGATTCCGTCTCTGCTGCGTACGAAATTGTGCAAAATGCAACACGCTTTGACAATTTCATCAATGAATTCTGGATCAACGAGAATAGGAGTATGAAAAACTCTCCACTTGTTCGCCAAAACACCAAAGGCACACTCAACGGTTCGCCTGCACCTGCAGTGTCGATAGTTGTAAACCCTTCTTCTTGCTGTCAGACCTCGTGATGTGAAAGGTGTCATTAGATTGGATGATAATTTAAATGCTTCATCGGCAACAAAAACGAAAGGCATGGGATTACCACTTGTATTAGGCAATGGAGCTGGTGGAGGGAGGTTCAAAGATCCAGAGTACAGTTTTCGCCCAAGTGCACTGTCCTTGAACACTGCAGAGTCGCCCTCTTGACCACAAGCCCCAACGTCTATCACCACAAACTTTAAATTAGCATCCACCAATGCCATTAATACTACTGAGAAATACTTTTTGTAATTAAAAAAGTTTGACCCTCCTGCCATTGGATTGATGCATCTGATATGTTTACCGTCCAAGGTTCCTACACAATTTGGATAGTTAGTTTTCTTGTAAAAATCATTAGCGATACTGAGCCACATATCTGTTGTAGGTTCAGGCATTTCCATGCCTTTCAGATGAATCCAAATCTTTTGACACATATCTCGTACAATTACTGCAATGCTTGACTTGCCCCTATAAAACTCGTGTTGCAAACCGGCGAATGTCATTCCTGTAGACAAGTACCTGAAAATTAAAACCTCTATTACCTTGCCCTGACCATTTAAAGTTAATTTAATGTAAATATTGGTAATTTTTTTAGGGAAAGAATTAAGAAACAAATGGCGCCACATAAGAGACGAATTTAATAGGCAAATGAACAAAAGTAAAAGTGGAGACCCTGCACCATAAAAAAAAAAGAAAACATATATCTGGGCTGAAGCGCTTAACTTCCTTCAAAACTCCGCTACCAAACGAAATACTTCCGGCAACTTAGATGGAGATGAACTTGGCGAGGAATCGGATGAAAATGCTAATGGCGTAGAAGCTGCGGAGGACCAGCAAGACAACGAATCGACGGCAAATGGTGTTCCCACTCCTACAATACCGCCCAAACCCAAAACTTTGGATGATAAAACTCGTAAAAGTTCAAAACTATCACTTTTTCAAGACCAGTTACTGAAAAAGCTTGATGCGAGCACGAAATCAGAAGAGGATACTGATCGAATGTTTTTATTGTCCATACTGCCCCAGTACAAAGAATTAAATAATGAAGACAAGTTGGATTTCCAACTTATGACATTGCAGTTTTTCCGTGGTGTGCGGCAAAAACAACAATTTCAATCCCAAGTGCCTTCTGCACCACAGTTTAACTACCACATGCACAGCAATGAACAACAACGGTACTACATGTCCCAAACTTCAACACAAAGTAGACCTCCAACAACCGTACGCCCTCCAAGTACACAATCACTTCCTGATCAATTTCGAATGTCACCACAGTTGCCTTTCTTAACCGAGTTGCAGTCATCCAACAACTCTGGCATTGCATCTCCAGAAAATACAATGTTTCCGAACTATACTTCCAGTGCCGAGTATTGAATTACTAGATTGAAGAGATTCTCTGTTTCTGTGTTTTGTTTGTACAAGTTGTGATTTAAAAAAGATTATACAGCGTCACTCATTAAAAAGTTATAAGATCATGAATATTTTTTTTTTCAATGGAATGCCCTGTATATTTTTTAGTATGTAAATTAGTTACAAAATTCAATATAACATATTGTTCCGTAACTTCAATTCTCTCTGTGATTTAGCAGTTGAAAATCGACCTTTTTACATCTGTTTATAACACTAAAAAATGTACAGAGCATTCCATATTCCATATATTTTTCCCCTTACCTTATTGTAATTGTTAGTCTTTCTTCAACACCTATTGCATTCCTAAATGTTGTATTCATTTTGGTCATGTATGGTCTCAAAATTTCCAGCAACTCGTCGAACGACGTAATCGACATTCGATAGTAATTAAAAAATATACTGTCGTGTTTTCTAATATTGCGGTAAAACACCGGAAACCGTTCACTTGGGTTGCCTTCAACATCATAAGGATGAATCCAATACCGCCTGCAGGTGGGTCTTCGAAGTAACCCTGCGGCTTCCAAAGCGCAAACAAATTTTATCATACCTACCGCAAGAGTTGGACACAAACTACTGACGACAACCAGAAACGACGTGTACGCTTCCGCACATAGACGCCGAAAATCTGCACAATGTGAACGCAACACCTTGTTACCGATAATAGGCATACGTATTTTACGCATCTGCGCAATACGCATAATGTAGACCCAGCCTTAAAAGGGTGAGTTTCGTTCTAATAATGCGTTAGTTTGTTCCGATGTTACATCTGTGGGTTTATTTTAGGCGGAGCAATTGGTAGGACGATAATAACCAGCAGGGCTGTCGTACGTTCGTTTTTCTTGTCTTGAAGATTAACCCTGGGGGAGTTGGAGTTGTATCTTTCGTGTATATCGCTGTTGGGAGAAACGTGAGATCGAGGACGTCGTAGAATCGTAGAACCTTTGGAGTTTGTGACGAGGTGTTGGAGGAACGTAGAGTACCCACAGCTAAGTGTCACTAATGTCTGTCGAAGTTACGTACCGATTGATTGGGAGGACCTTAGATCATTCTTGTTACGAAATTTGACGTTCACGATGAATTAGTGTTAGCAGAGAATCTTAGAGATTCTGTCAATTCTGTTGAATTTGAGGAGACCCCTTTTGTTAGCAATTAGTTGAAGACATTTCGTTGCAAAGAAATCACTTGTGAGGGAAGCTATAATTGTTGTTAGGTGTAAACTGGTGGGAAGCTTTGTGCTATTGTTAATGTAAATTAGTTGAAATTCAGTAAATTCAAATTATAGCCGAATAATAACAGTTCCCGACCATCAAGTGGGTTTGGTCAGATATATTTGTGTGATTTTGTTATTTTAATTGTTTTATGGGGTGGGAGCCAGTTGGACCGGTAAACGTTAATTAACTCAAAGTGATAATTATAACGATTTTTTTTGGTATATGAAATTTGTGCATGTTAGATAGTAACCATATTGGCTGCTGTGATTTCGGTTTGGTATATAGGTACCTAGTTGAATTAATATTATTGATCCTGGTAATTAAATCCGGCAATCTAGGCCGCAGAATTACCGATAGCTGTTGATCAACATCTAGCGAGGTTTGATAATCATTTTTTATTGTTTCGGTTAACCCAAATGCGTATTGCGTGCTTTGTTCGGTGCGCTGTATTGCGGCAGTTATAATCCCTGCTACACGGGAACTTATTTTTTTAGGACGAAGTCATAGGGTGAAGGTGATATATATATATATATATATATATATATATATATATATATATATATATATATAGGAAACACGTTCAAGTGGCACCAATTATGAGCATATATAGACGTTGTGGCACCCATATATGCGTAGTGGCACCAATTTAAGGTGCCACAACGTTTTCGACTATATTTACGCTCAGGCACCCTATGGGACTCTAAAAACGAAGTATGGCGAGGGTGCCACTTTGACCATATACCTATAGAATCGCGATTTTGGTTACACGCGTATGTCTTAAGGCGGCGCTGCGGTCGGAAATATTTACAAATTGTCTAACTGGCACCATTTACGTTGTGGCACCGTGGAATTTTAGCGTGCATTGCAGGCAAGGTCAACCGCTTCTCACCGATTATATCTTCCCTTTTATGACCCCCGTTGACTACCTACGTACTTGTATTTTTTCGACGAGTTGCTAGAAAATATATTTTTCGTTTAAAGGACATCGTTTATCGTCTTTGTTAACAAACGCAATTTTCCCTAAAATGAATCGATTACAAGCTTTTGCATTTCAATGCGCACTTCATATAAAAGGTTATTTTGCTAATATTCTTAAGGTTACTTTATAATTACAAAGTTTCTAACACTACTGAACTTTTTAGCGGCGTTTGTAAGGAAGATCGATCTAATATTGACCGTTAGAAAAAATTTCTTAGGTAACCTTTGAGTATACGTCTTTGCATAATTACCCTTTTAAATTTATAGAACATGATCAACTCCATACTGCAGTTAGATTTAGCGCGTCATTTTAATTACGCTGATCGTTAATTGGATTTGTTTATAAGGTGTCATTATTACATGCTTTCAAACTACTCCTAAAATTAAAAGTAAGTTTTGCCACATTGTGGTACACTGTAAGATTATTTTTTTATTTGTAATTTTGCTATTTGAAACCCAATTTATGAATTACACGTGTAAGGATTAAGGATGTTGATTGGCAAAGTCAAAATCGATTATGTTGATTTCTATTACTGATATGAATTTGATGATGATCATTTATTTTGGAAATTGTATAGCATAACGGCCGATTCTCGCCACAATTTAAAAAATAGTAGTCAAGGAAGTTTTAATTAGTTAATGGTGGTAGATCTATACAATAATGTAAGTTGGACCATGGTAGTCGATTAATCCACATCATATACTGGTACAAATTACCGAAACATTAATTTCCAGACTACAGAATATTATTAGAAATTAACTGGTTTTAGTAAATTGCCAAAAACTTATCACCAGGCAATTCGGAAACTGTTAGATGGTTATCGGCGACCACATCATCAGAAACCAAGAGACATGCTTCTCCAAATAGATACAACCCGTTCAGTTTCACAATTCTGCATAATTCAATTTTCATAGTTTACCGTTTTTTGAAAAGTTGGGCCATGGTAGTCGATTAATTCAAAACATTAAGCTGGTAAAACTCTAATTTTAATAAATCGCAAAAACTTATCACGAGACTCCTCGTGAAACTGCTGGACGGTTATCGGGGACCACAGTATCAGAATCCGAAAGACTTGCTTATTCTAAATAGACACAACCTTTCGAGTTATACAACTCTTCATAATTCAATTTTCATAATTTACCATTTTTTGGAAAGTTGGGCCATAGTAGTCGTTTAATTCAAAAAATTAAGCTGGTACAAATTACCTAAGCATTCATTTCTAGACTACCGAATATCATTAGCAACCTATTGATTTTAATAAATCCCCAAAAACTGATTACCAGGCACCACGTGAAACTGCTGGACGGTTATCGGGAACCACAGTATCAAAATCTAAGGACTTGCTTCTTCTAAATAGATAGAACCTGTTGAGTTATACAAATCTGTATAATTGAATGTTCGTAATTTACCATTTTTTGAACAGTTGAGCCATGGTAGTCGATTAATCCAAAACATTAAGCTGGTACAAACTACCTAAACATTCATTTCCAGACTACAGAATATCAATAGAAAGCTGATTCTAATGAATCGCCAGAAGCTTATTACTAGACCCCTCGTGAAACTGCGAATGGAAATCGGCGACCACTGTACAAGGAACCAAAAGACTTGCTTGTTCTAAATAGATGCAACCTATTGAGTTATACAAATCTGTATAATTCAATTTGCATAGTTTACCATTTTTTTAAAAGTTGGGCCATGGTAATCGATTAAACCAAAACAATAAGCTGGTACAAATTACCTAAACATTCATTTACAGATTACCCAATATCATTGGTTATAATAAATCGCCAAAAACTTACCACCAGGCAGAAATTTCACGAGAAGAAACTGGTGGCTGGTTATCGGTGACTACATTATCGAAAACCAAAAGACTTGCTTGATCAAAATAGATACATCCTTTTGAGTTATACAATATTTTGGAATAAATCTGCAAGGTAAGTTTTCGAATTGTTGTACATCTTCCGAATTCTTCATAAATGAAAAGAATGCAGTAAGTGTATAGGTTCAGGAATGTCAAAGAAGTTTTCATCAGGAATTAGTAGAAACCGTAATTGAACGCAGTAGATATTCAAGAACTTTGAATGTTTTGAACAAATGTGTAAGCGAAGCTATCAAATTGATTAATTAAACATGTGTGGACGACGATAGGCATTTTTATACGTGGGTTAGTTTCTTGCCCCTCCTATTGCGGTAGCGCTTTTTTGCTGCGTTTTTAACAAAATTTACCAAGACTAAGTTAGTTATTGTGCATTAGGTCAATGCATTTTGCAGTTTCTGCGACAAAACTAATGTATAAAGGAAGATTTTGCTCTACTAACTTAACCAAAAGGGTAGTATGACAAAAAGATCATAAAATCTAGTTCCTATGCATTAAGTCAATATATTTTGCAGATTCCCCTACGAAATTGGTACATAATTGAAAATTTTGAGTAAAGTTGGGCATCATCCCGAAGTGATTAAGAAAAAATCATTTCTCTCAAAAAAGACATAAACGGCTTTTACACTACTTCCCATAGTTGAGCTCTCGTCCCTCACACGACGGACGTAATAATCCATTTTTGAAAAATGCGGTAGTAAACATTTAAAAACTTACGCTCTCTGAACACCAACAACAGTAGATATCCATCTTCTTCAAAGTTCAAAACTTTCCTATAGGTACAAGTACAATACACTACGTGGCCAAACAGCAGATTAAAAAAAAGTTAAAAAAACACTACTATACTCACTAACCAAAAATCAAAATCCGTATTCGCGCCAAAGTATAAGGAAAGAACACCAAACGTTTCAAGAAACATAGACCAATAAACGTCCAATTGAGAAGGCATTAGAACACTAATCAGTGTTTAATACCTTTCATTAATTCGGAGGGAACATATTTCAAATTAGACAAAAGAATGTCAATTATCAAACATTCAAATCCCATTAAATTAGTCTGCTTTGTAACATAATAGATAGGGTAGGTTTTTGTTTGTATTGAAATAATACAACCGATGTCATTACCTTTCTATTTAATGGTAATCTTTTTTGGATATCAAAGGATTTCTTAATTTATCTTTAATTGCCCAACATTATCTTAATCTATTCATATTTTAGATAATATTGACAGGCGTTCATCTATCATTTTATTTGTAGGAATTTGTTGCCAAAAATAAAATTAAAGAAAATGAATTGTAAGATTTTTTGTGCGTTTAATTACAAAAGATAGCTTAATAACTTTTTCAACTTGAGCTCACTGTATGTACGGATAATCTTCGGAGTCGAAGCTTTCGAGATTGAATATTCCAGGGTTGGAGACAAGTTTTTTTGGCGTAGGATTTCGATAAGGTTTAAGGGCGAAAAGCAATAGTAGAAAAAAACGGAGACAACAATGGTTGCGTTGCAATCTATTTTTGCTTTCCAAAATTTTATGTTCAGTAAAGATAAAGATTGGGAGCTTTTTAAAAGGCATTTTTTTCTCGCATTTTATTAAGTTAAGACGTTTTTCCACATTACCCATTTTGCTTTATTTAGGGGCGTTGTATAGCAAAATTATTAAAAAAATGGATTTAGCCTACTAAAACACAGTGTGTTCAGTCATTTTTCAGATCTCTTCGTGCTTGGCGTTTCTTATATGTGATTAGAGGAGGAATTAGATGATTTTAAATCAAAAATGTCGTCTCTATAGTTTGAACCAATATCGACAACAAAGGTAACTTTCTTCAAAAAGGAACTTTTTGTAAATTTTATTTATAAATATCGAACAACCTTTTAGGTTACATATAATAATCAGCAAATAACTTTTAGAGTTCTTATGATTGCTTTTATCCAATGAGATAACATCCATGTACTGGAAGATGGATAAGTAAAGTTGTTCGCTTACGATCTCTTTGAACTTGTTGCTTATCAGATGTGATTCGAGGAAGACTTAGATGATTTTAAATCAAAAAGGCCATCTCTATAGTTTGAACCAATATGGCCAACCAAGGCAACTTTCTTCAAACAGGAACTTTTTGCAAATTTTACTCTGACCATTCTCCTAAACGTAGTTCAAAACCGCAGAACTGGGTGCGGACGGACGGACGGGCGAAAGAACAGATAACAATTGCCGTTTCTTGATATTAAAAAAAATATCGGATACCATTAATCATTGATGTAAATGGTGCAACTAGCTTTTTTCCAGAATATATGGGGTTGGTTAAATTGGCACAAGATTTGCAATGTATAGTGTGCTTAACGCAATTTATAATTTGCGGAATTTGCCATCAGAATGGCGGAGGTACTTTTTCTTACGATGGTCAATTTTATTTTTTTGGTTATTTAACTACAGAATTATTTTCTAGGTAACACAAAAGCACTGGGGTTACTAGTTATTCAGTTTTCAAAATAGTGTTTTGGATACAGAACACAGGCGTGAATTACTTATAATATAACCTATAAAGTATAAACCTTACCTATCTACCAATATGTGGAAAACCGGCTTGGAATGATTATTATCAATTAAAACGTAAAAATGAACTTAATTAAATAATAATTAGTTAAGTTTAAAACCTATCACGCTTTATTTTATTCGAATAAATCATCCTGGTAAAAGAAAATCTTTGATTGGTAATGACATTAATAAAAAACAATCTTTATTGAAACATTCCAAATTGCAAAATGACCATCGTGAGAAAAAATGATTATATACCGTTCTGCGATAAAACTAAAGGTTACGTTAAAAATATCATATTCAAGTTCCTATTAAAAGATATTTTAATCATTTTATCAAATTAATGCAGCGGCTCCAATAAATTGAGACAGCATTGGATATGCGTTTGTACTTCTCATAATTAAATTGTCACAATTATTCAAGTACAAAGGTGCAAAGGTAACTTAGATTGTTAACAGCTGGTAAGTGGTAACGTACAATAAATACCATTCGAAACGTCACCATAATTCATGAACGCTTTGTTTTTGCATAATTACGGCTTACATGGCTTTTAAATAGAACACAATGGTGAACAATGAACATGAAGCTTGAAAGTAAATATTATTAAATGAAATCAAAGTTGTGATATCCATCAGTAATCAAGTTATCAAACAAAAACGCTAAATTAACGCAACATAATTGTAACTCACTACATTTAAATTAAGTATAGTCTCTAATAGGCAATGTATCTGGAATAAACACGGTCATTCATCGGGTAGGTATTTCTCGAAAACAGAACAATGTTTTTGAATCTCAAACTGAAAGTATGCTTAGTAAAGTAAATAACGTCCAAAAGTGTGGGTCAGGACAGGTAACGGTTCCCTATTGTCAGAACCGCATTCCATTAAACAAAGGGGCTGCGCGGGCGGAAATCGACTGTACTGTTGACCTTCATATATAGGTGGTGCCACATCGCATATATGATTCTGCTCATATACAGGTGCTTAAACGTAGTTTTATCTCATTCAAAAGCCGGGTGCGTAAACGTCGATTTGTATTTGGGTGCGTAAACGTCGATTTACCAATATATATATATATATATATTTACATATTTATAATGGGTTTTGTTGTGTAACTGCTGAGATTTTGTGTACTTAATTAAATAAGACTAGTCAAGTGGATGTGTGTGTGTGTGTGTATTTTGGCCCTAGAGGTGTGTAGTCTAATTGGGGACTGAGTTGTCGCTGGAGTCTACGGTCCAGCTCCCGTTAAATTCAGCAGCGGAGTGCAGTTTAGAGCTGGTGGCGCCCATAATCTTCGAGTGATCTTGTACCGTCTCACCACGGACGTTGTCTATGGGACCCCTAATATTTCTCACTGTGATTTATTTACAAGTTTAATTTTCTTTTTTTTATTGTAAATCATGTTATTATTGAGAAATAAACATATATTATTATTATTATTATATCAGGTATTTTAGGTTCTAGCCAACTAGGAACCCGGCCCGTCTCCCCTGAGCTAGGGAGGGGTACGCTGCTGACCCATAATTCTGAAGGCGACAACGAGGGAACTAGAGAGGTAGGGCCAAGAAATCGGTTAGTTTTGCACACTAATATTGTACTGCTTCGGCTAGTAGCTCGTAGACGTTGCAAGACTAACGGCCTGGGCTCGCATAACCTTGATACACAAACCTTGATACTTTGGACTGTACATATTTAATTTGTACCACACCTACATACATTTATTTTATAAAATTAAGTGCATTTCAAATGCTTCACACAGCAATTGTACTTTCAAACCTCAATTTAAATACCCTATGATACGCCACTGGTGGCAACAATACGCGCAGAAAGTTGTGACGTCACGATGTACTTCTCATTTTGAGGTTACTCTAAAAATGTACGTTAAACTTGCGCCATGACGAATATATTGTATAAAAATAGAGAATATGTATGTATATAGGTAGAATAGTCGTGTTGATGATTCAATCTTTAAACAATCCACACAGTTTGGCAATGAGGATGCGATAAAACGACAGTTCGGAAACGAGGATCAAGACTCAGAATACTCAAGAAAAGAATGTCTGCAGTACCTGTCTCGTTTCAACAATGCAGACTTCACCGTGGGCCTGCCAATTTGATTGAATTCTACGACCCTAAAACCAAATTCATAAGATGGCTTCAACGATTGGAAGGAGCATTCAAAATATATATCAAGTAGGAAGGGAATGCGAAATTACATTATTTTCTGCACTTCATTGGGGGTGAAACATACGACGCTCTTCTTACACCGGATGCCTCGGAAGATAAATCATACGAAGATTTCTACATGTTATTAAAAAACCACTTGGATCTGCAACTTTAAGAAATAGCAGAATATTATAAATTGCATCATCCTCCACAATGAAGGGGAATGAGTTCGAGATTACATTACGGAGTTACGAAGACGGAAGAATGGCGGCAACATCCACCTTTATTACTTTTCTGAAGACTACATTGAGGAAATCAATTGACCATCAGGGACAAACGAATAAGAAACAACGGATCGCACCATTAGTCGCGTCAATGAACACATAAAGCAGGCACTTTTCGGAAGTCCTCGAGGTTCCGATTTTGTTGATTTTTTTTTATAATTTAGTTTTTTTTATTATAATTTAAAAATTTAAAATAAGAAGCCCTTCGGGGGGAGGGGGGTGATTACTTCTACTGTTAAAACAATGTACTGTATCCTGTTTATGTAAGAATTTTCTTAAGAACTAAAAAAGTGCTGTCTTTTGCGTTTTGTCTGTCGCGTACAATATTCCTTTTGTCTCTACCAAAAGAATCCCTTTTAGCTACCCTTTGGATTGTTTTTACCATTTCTACCTATATGAAAAACATAAAAATTGTAACAAAATAAAATCTTTAACTAATAAGAATATTTTTCAGTGACTCACTGAGTGACCTGAACGATAGAAAACACAAAAAGTGTTAAGCGGCAAACATCTGACGTTACACCTTGGAGTCTTGTACCGAAAGAAGGAAAGGTCCGTTGCTATTGCGCTCTTCTATTATTTTAGTGTATATGTCAACGGTGGCCAAAGTGTGGCATGCGGCTCTTTTAAATCTGTAGTGCGGCTCACTCAACACTCACAAACTAATCAATAGGCAAATTTGGTAAACAACATTTTGTTTGACCTGAAGACAGGTTTACGCCACCAAAGCTCTATATAATATTAAATATTGGTTAGTTGTTTGTTGCTTGCATCTGCCGCCATCTCTTTCTCGATTTTAGCGTCAACACCGGCTACATCCAGCGGCCATCATCGGGCGCGTACGCACCGTATCTTCCTCGCATGCACTCTCCGTCGCATGTAGCACGTTTACGTGCGGCCTACGCTGGGCAGATTCGTTTATAGTATATTGAAAGACAAGTGCTACAATGCGACCTATTGTAATACGACTATCTTGTGGCACGAGTGGCGACGCGAAGCGTAGCCACGAGTGTCCGCAAGATAGGAGTATTACAATAAAGCATTGTAACACGCGTTTTTCATACTATTTTTTCTATTTCGGTGCTAAATTTTATTTAAAAAATCATTATCAGAAACTATAGGGAACATTAGAACCAACATGTTTTTTATGTTGGGAACACTTTTTATGCCGTTAAGTTTTAGGTTGGCAGCGTAGTAAGACTAACATTTTGTAGTTCAAACATGGAAGTACCCAACGAAGTACCTACTTGTACTAACTAGTAACTGCCAACTTAAGAGATGAGTTACAAAAAAAAAACGACTATAATCACTGTCTGTACAACTGCCGAAAACAGTTGTACAAAATCATCATTGTGACACCGAAATAGAAAAAAGAATTTGTAATTTAACCGTCAACAACTTTGAATCAGGTAATTTGAAATGACATTATGGAAATTTACACGCTCAATTTCCACATAAATCTGAATTAAGAACCAAAACAGGTAGTTTAGTTCAGCTCGTTGCGTTCACATTCATAATTGCAGTTGCAATTCTGCCGGGATAACTTTAATCAAAAATGTGAATTTCCGTTCACCTGTAATTTTATTCATTGCTCCTTAGGAGAGAAACGTATATTCGATACGAGTGGATGTATTAGCCGCAACAATATACAAAAATAAATTTCGCGACTGAAATTCCCACACCGCCTTCGATGCGCGAATTTTTTCTTCAACCAAAAAATTTTGTATTCAGCCATGAAAGATTCACCGAAAGTGACATAATGACATGCCCCGTGTGCTACGAGTACTTTGAACAAGGGAAGATTGTTCGCTTTACTAAATGTAACCATTTTATCTGCCGGAGCTGCCAAAACAATTTGCCGATTCACATCCAAGACAAAGACGGTACCTTCTACAAACATTGCCCTTTGTGCCGGAAACTGTCTACATTACAGGAAATCTCATGGGGAACTACCGGTAAGTTATTTTTATATTACTTTTTTGGGTAAATGTATCTACAGGATGCATATACGTAATTAATGGTACTCTTATCGTATTAGCCTTACAATTTGTAAAATGTAATTAGTAATCTCGAAATGCATGCACATTCACAGGACCACATTTTACCGTTAACGGTCCAGACACGCCGTCTGCTTGTTCTGGAATTTAATTTATTAATTCTTAAATAATGTAATCATCCAAAAACATATAAGCTGTATGTAGCTTTCTCCCCTTTTCCAATATGTGTTATATTTTCAATTTTTAACTTTAAAACTTCAAGTTCAATGTAAAATTCAAGATCCGACTGGTTGTCTTCAATTAAGCCACCCTCTGCGGTTTTGGAGCCCTTAAATGATGCATTTAAATATTTGTCTTATGTTATCAAAAATCTCTAAACCTTCCCCATATAGTTTTATTCGTTGAAGTTTTTTAAAAATAACAGCGACTATAGTTTCGGCGTACTGCCATCATCAGGCGACTAGAAGTGTATCACAATTTTTGATAACATAATATATTTCAACCCCCATTTCGAGGAACGATGGATCCAACTCAAAAAAAAAAAAAAAAAAAAAAAAAAAATAAATATTTGTCTGTCGTAAAATTTAAGTTTCAACAAATTCCATCTTCAATGTGTCAAAAAATTTTAAAAGTTTAATCAACCTTCTTTAATTAGTCAATAATTGTCCGGATGGTCGTTTTTAATGAGGCCACCCTCTCCGGTTTAATAGCCCTTAATGTTGGCGTTTCAATATTCGGGTCTGCCGACAAAAAAATGTAACTTTGAGCACAATCTATTCTTTTCATTTTCAAGCCGTCTTCAATTTTTAACCTTTACAACAACCCCTTCCATCAATAATAAATAATTTCACCTGATGATGGCGATTATCGCCGAAACTATAGTCGTGTTTTAATAGTACAACAATAAATGTATGGGGAAGGCTTTGAGATCCGATTTTCTTAATCTTTGACATTCACATGAC
Source organism: Photinus pyralis (assembly GCF_008802855.1). Lineage (NCBI taxonomy): Eukaryota > Metazoa > Arthropoda > Insecta > Coleoptera > Lampyridae > Photinus > Photinus pyralis. The sequence continues at coordinate 26,846 of NW_022170249.1, forward strand.
CAAAACAGAACAAAGGGAATTGGTATTTCTCCCTACAACTGTTTTGACAAGTGATAACAGCTGGTACCTCTGACTGTTTCTCTCCTAGCCACTTTAGAGAAAGCCTCTTGGGACTTAATGCCCATGTGGGTTGATTTTTTGTTTGCTTTTTGTTGCAGATCTGCATGCAAGAATTTTCATAGTTTTAAGCTGTGCAGGCAGAATTGCGGGCTGAATAATTGCAAAAAATCCCAATGACTTTTAATGGACTTAATTATGCAGACCAGGCGTTTTAACAAAACTTTACAAGTGGAAGTGGATCGAGTAGCCTATATTTATACAGCCAATGACACCACGGGGAAATACTGTGCCGTAATTTTGTCGGGAGGAGAATGCCAAAGTGATTTCTGCAAAAGGTGCGCACCACACCAAGTAAGTGAAACAGTATTATACGAGAGCTCTTTTTTTCAAATGTTCGATCGGTCACTAAGTTAACCAGCTGTAAAAAATCTAAACTTTTTTTATTTCTGTAACATTTACTTTCACATTCTACCTATATCTCTACATAGTCGCCACTCCGATTTAGGCACTTGTCGTAGCATGGTACAGACTTTCTAAAACAGTCCTTATGGAACGCAGCCTCCTGCGTTTTCAACCATCTTTCTACACTGGTCCGCAACTTGTCCTTTGGCCATGCCAAAACAATGTCTTCTAGGCAACACATTTCACGTGAGCAAAGTAGTGAAACCTCCCACTGAGAACGCAGCGCGAGTTTCTTTGGTGCGATTGCATTGTCATGGAGGACTTATTACGTACTCGAGTTTTTTTTCCTCTACGCCTTTTTTTTGCATATTAATTTTTGTTTATGTTTGTAAATATACTACCGTCTTGTATATAAATTAATCTTTTGTTCTACTGCTGATGCAGTTTCGCTTAACCAACACCCAACAAACTCTATGATAGTACCTTAGCACTCGGATTAAATAAATAATCATTCATTTTGGTCAAATATGTAGAAGCCGAGGTAGAAGCATAAAAGAAGGATCGATTGGTGCAACCCAATTCACCAAATCATTTTTGGTTGTCTCTGAAACAAACTTCAAGGTTAATAGCTGATTTCCCGTTAACTATTTATCGGATTTGGACGTATTTTTTTAAAAGTCTCTCTCCGAGAGGTTTTGCTATATTTCGGAAGTTATTCATTTGTTCGCTAAGAACATTTTTTCGGATTTTGAAAAAAAAAATACCACAGTCTGTCGCTTTGCAAAAATTGTTGGAAAAGCTTGTTTTAGGGTTCTATGTGTAAAAAAAAATTTAAAACGCTCTGAGAGTCGCCCAGTTTGAAACATAAAGCATCACTTTTTTAATTTCTGAATTTCAAATGAACTTTCAAAACTCCAGTTCTTTCCCATTAACCTTCTCTCCAAATAAAGAAACGATCTGTATAATTTTTTTAGATTCATCAACAAATGATACTATTTATTAAATTACATTTTTTGTGTGTGTGGTGTTTTTGGTGATATGGAATTATTATTTGAGTTTTATATTTTATTTATATATTAGTTTTATGCAGCGTTGTAGTTTTAAGCCTCGTTGTAGTTTTAAGCTCCGTTGTAGATTTTAGCCTTGTTATAGATTTAGAGCCTTGTTGTACACCTAAGTCTGCTTTTGCAATTTAATAGTTATACTTTGAAGTCATATATATTTTAGCTTAGTTGGAGATTTAAGCTACGTTGTAGATTTTAAGCCTTGTTGTAGTTTTAAGTCTGCTTTTGCCATCAAAAGTTTTAACCTCGTTGTAGTTATCCTTCAATATAATAAAAAAGTATTGCAATGTGGACACCACAATTTTATTTTTACGAATATATATATATATATATATATATATATATATTACACATACATATATTATATATATATATATAGATATAAATATAGGTTGCAAGATTTCTGTTTTTTGATGTACTACCAATGAAAGTTGAAAGAACCTTGCTAGAATTCGACACATGGAGCTCAAATAATCGCACTTAAAAATCAATTACACCAAATTAAGTTTTTGTAGAACTAACATTCCATATGGACTGGAAAACACATGCAAAACAAATATTCAAAGTAAATAACGAAAGTCCTAGGCTATACACGAATTCATTTTTATGAATAGCCTCTAGGCTGTAATTAATTATGCCATAGCCTACTCTGTTATTAATCATATCATTGAATGAGGTAACTCGTTTCATGCTACTCGCTTATTGCTTTTACAAAAATGAGTGTGTCATACTGCCCGCCATAAGTATTCTGAACACCCAGTATACTTTGCTCAATTTTGATGAAATTTTCAGCACAGTTGTATTTATTTCGAAATAAGAAACAATGAAATTTTGAACACTATACAAATTAAAGTAACACTAATAATAATAATAATGCTTCCATGGCCTTCCCGTCCCGTTCGCTGGAACACGGGTGAGTTATGATGGGTCGGAAACTAAATACTTTACAACCAACCACCTGTAAACAGTTTAGGTGGTCTTCACCAGAGACAGGGCAGGCCACCCACCGAACTCGTAAAGGCAAGAACTTTCGCGCTCCAATCTTCACTATTTGTTTTTGCTGGGATTATATCGCTGAACTGGGCTAGTTTTTCAGTATTTTTTAAAATTTCTTTGCTGAATCGAAAACGCACACTTTCTAGACACATACTGTTCTCAGAAAAGTTTATAAACGGTAATCTATATATATATAAATGTTATGTTGGTTTGTGTACGCCTTAAAAACTCGAAAAGTTTTGCACCGATTGAACTGAAATATATACACGATATCCAATCCGCTTCAGGGATGGTTTTTATCTATTTTTCGCGTCAGTAAAATGACCTCGCCCACGAGAAAACATCTTTTCTTACGGTCAGCGATGTACCAGTAACCGCGCCATCTGTCGGAAGCGAGGGACACACTCGCCATACCAGCCAGCGACTGCGAAATTTGGTCAGCGGTGTACCAGTAACCGCGCCATAGACTAAATAATTTTAGTCTATGACCGCGCCGTCTCTGGAATAAAGTTACAAACATTATTATTATGGCACAAAATTGCAACAAAACATTATAAAAAAACATTATAAACATAATACATGTATTTAAACATAAACTGGTGATTGCAACTGTCTGCGTTTGCTTTCCCATACATGGACACAATCCAGCTGTGGTTCACTTAGCAGTTCACTTAGAGAATGGACAACGTGTTTATTTCACAGATGCGAATGTGCAACAAAAAGCCCTCAATCCACCTGATACAACTCTGACTGCTTTCTTCACCTTATGTCAGGAAGACACTTTCGCCAGAACACTGATGTATTCAGAAGTGCCCTCATATTACACGTGGAATGTATCTAAAAAAGCATTCGTACGACGCAGACGAGGGCAGGAAGTCGACGGTCAACCTGGAATTTTCAGAGAAAATACAATTGGTAGACTTGATACAGTACATCCTAATCTAGAATGTTTCTTCCTCCGCATGCTGTTGGTGAATGTGCCTGGTCCTAGGTCTTTCCAGCAATTGAAAATTGTTGACGGCGTCACACATGCCACTTTCCGCAGTGCGTGCCATGCTCTGAATTTATTGGAGAACGACCAGCAGTGGGATATATGCATTAATGATGCCTGCAACAGTGCACATCCAAACCAAATTCGCACATTGTTCGCAATCATATTGACGGCTTGCTTCCCTTCATCTCCCACAGAGTTATGGGAAAGATATCGATCGCATATGGCTGAAGATATATTGCATAGAGTACGCTTAGAAAATGCCAATATGACCATGGAATTTACAGAAGATATTTACAATGAAACATTGATAAATATTGAAGACAAGTGCTTAGCTATTGGCAATAAAGTTCTTAGTCAATTGGGAATGCCATCACCCATCCGAATTGCCACTGTTCCATTTGATGTGGATTTTCGCCGTGAACACAGTTACGACACCGGTGATCTCCAGTCATATATTCAATCAACCATTCCCAAATTAACGCGTGAACAGAAGGACATTTATGATCGCATCATGCATATCATAAATGACGGAGTTGGGGGAATCTTCTTCTTAGATGCGCCAGGAGGAACTGGAAAAACATTCCTTATTAAATTGATTCTGGCAACGGTTCGATCAAAAACTGGCATAGCCTTAGCTCTCGCTTCGTCTGGAATAGCTGTGACATTGTTACCAGGTGGAAGGACTGCTCATTCAGCTTTAAAGTTGCCATTAAACATACAAAACATCGAGACACCTACGTGCAATATTTCCAGAGCATCAGGTATGGGGAAAATATTACAAACATGTAAACTCATTGTTTGGGATGAATGCACGATGGCACATAAAAAATCGCTTGAGGCTTTTGATCGATCGTTGCGAGATTTGCGTGGAAATGTTCAACCATTTGGGAATGCAGTGATATTGCTCGCAGGAGATTTTAGGCAAACATTGCCTGTAATTTCACGATCAACACCAGCAGACGAAATAAATGCTTGCCTGAAATATTCAAGTTTGTGGCAACACGTACGTACATTGCAGTTGACTACGAATATGCGTATCCAGTTGCAGAACGATCAATCAGCCAAGGTATTCTCACGACAGTTACTAGATATTGGAAACGGAAAGCTGCCGGTCGATGAAACGTCAAGACGAATATCATTGCCTGATAATTTTTGTAATTTAGTAACATCTAAAGAAGAATTGGTCGAAAAAGTATTTCCTAATATTCAAATGAATTATAGGAATCATGATTGGCTCAGAGAACGAGCTATCCTTGCTGCGAAGAATAAAGATGTTTATCAACTTAATAATGTTATTCAATTCAGCATTGAAAGTGAGGAAATTACATATAAGTCAATAGACGCTGTTGTGGAGGCAGATGAAGCAGTTAATTATCCAACGGAATTTTTGAACTCACTTGATCTGCCAGGGATGCCACCACACATATTAAAATTGAAAATAGGTGTGCCCATCATCATGCTGCGGAATATTAATCAGCCAAAACTATGCAACGGTACGCGACTCGCAGTTAAGAAATTAATGAACAACGTAGTGGAAGCAACGATTTTAACGGGGCCTTTTAAAGGTGAAGATGTCCTCATTCCTCGAATTCCAATGATCCCGACCGATACACCATTTCAATTTAAAAGACTGCAATTTCCAATACGATTGGCGTTTGCAATCACAATAAATAAAGCTCAAGGGCAATCTTTGGAATTGTGTGGTTTAGATTTAGATGCCGATTGCTTCTCACATGGACAACTGTATGTTGCGTGTTCCCGTGTTGGCAAACCAGATAGCCTCTATATCTACGCAGACAATGGAAAAACAAAAAATATTGTATATCCACAAGTATTGAAAAATTAAACTTATATAAAACAGATATGCTTTGTTTTGTTCCTTATTTCTCATATATGCAACCACAATGTGCCCACAGCGAAGCGTGGCAGGGTACAGCTAGTAATGAAATAAATGTAATCTAGTGTAAATTTTCGTATAAGGTATTGTAACGGAAACGCTCCAGACATGACGTCGCCTTTGGCGCTCTGGAATTTTCTACGCGCGCGATAGTGGGATTTTGTAGGAATATTCGAGAATGTACGCGGATGTTCTGGACTTACATTGCTTGCGTGTATAAATGGTTGCGGACCGAACATCGCGGCAGTTTTACTACGGAACGAGATCGAGCGCGGAAATATAAATTGCGAAGTGTGTGTGATATAAATAATCGATATAAATTGTACGGTTTTTATAGTGTTTTAGTTTTGTTTAATAAATATTGATATAAATCGAACCCGAATTTATAAATCACGTTACAGTATTTTTCGTACTTCCGAGACTAAAGTGACAACTTCACTCCATTATAACAAGTACTGAAGTGTCACTTTTCGTCCCGCCGGGATTAAATTTGGACGAAAATCCCGGAAGGATGAAATTACTAACAAGGCAATTTCAGTAGGTTTCACATTTTGTATGCGGCACTACTTCTTAAACGCATCGAACTGCTGCTCATATAGTTTTTTGGATTTCGATGGTATCAATTCATTACCTAGTCTGACTGCTTTTTATCAATATCAAATACACCTTTGTCACCCACCACCAAAATTATGACACTAGCAATGACAGTTTCCAAATTATTTTTGTTACCATAGCATAGGGTTTGTCGTACCAACGCAACGTTCCTATGGTAACTGGTTAATCAGCGATTTTTTGAAAGAACGCGTTCTCTAACTCCATACATATTAAGTGTTTCAGTTTCGGAAGTACGAAAAATATCGTATATACCTTGCGACTGAAGTAGTGGTCTTAATCCCTCAGGTAAATTATGGCCCTCCCTTCGGTCGGGCCATAAACTTTACCTTCGGGATTAAAAGTACTACTTCAGTCCCGCAGTATATAATATACTATTTTTACCGGATAGTTACATCTAGGTATAGTTATGTAGAATGGAATGGAAAAAGCAGAAAAGCACAAGAATATTTTGAGAAATAATCTTTGCGATAGTGTAACAGAGATATGAATTTGTTTATTCGGCGTCTTTGTTGTACGTCGCCCAGAAATCTGAGTAATCACCACGGATGTAATTTGTTTTTGGCACTTCAAGATCATATCATCATCATATATATCATAATCATGTCCTGCAGACTGCAGTGAATGAACTTAATACTGAAGGTATTCTTTACAATACGTATTCATTACGAAAATAAGAAAATAAACGAAGTAGATGTGAGAATTAGACATTTATACAACAAATGAGTATTGTTTAAAAGCCAATAATAGTATATTAAGATACAAGTGTATAATCAAGTCTTTAAAGCACGCGCAACGAGTTTAAGGGCACGACGCAAAGCGGAGTGCCTTTAACTTTGCAAGTGCTTTAAAGACTAATTATACACGTGTATCTTATAGTATTTTTTATTATACCTGCAGTATAATCTAAAAATAGGAAATACAATGAAGCCATATTGACGTTATACTCGAATACATGTCTAATTAAGTGGGCTGGGTGTTCGTAATTTCACGATTGCCATGGAAATGTCACTTGACGTTTGCTTATAAAAATCCGTCTTTGTGAATTAAACGATTTCCGTTGGAAAAGATAATACACCGTCCATTAAATCGATTGTTGTAAAATCTAAACAAACGTTGATAGGTGTAAAATCCAACTCCAGTAAAGCCTATTATAAAGAATATGAAAAGTTGTTTCCATGGATGAATAGGAAGTTACTTACGAATACAGTCTTAATGCATCCATAATGCTGTCATATATGAAGGAAATGTCAAAGGTATTTAAATCTATATTTTGGTGCATTCATTCAAAACTTTAAAGCAATGCTGCGATTAAAAAGTGGAACAGATTTGGAAGCATACCCTAAATTACGCGCGTTTGTGAAAGCTTCAACCAAAGGATAGGTACAAAAGTCAAAGAAATGTTCTGCATTTACAGAAAGCGACCTAAGAGGATTTTTTATTTCATCCAGATGACAGTTTCAAAAGTCATACTTGAAGTATCGTTACTTATCAACTTTAAAGCACGTGTGTTTTAAAGGCCCTTTTTCGCACGCATTTGAGTGTTTAAAACGGAGATTGTGATTCAGGTATAATAAAAACATTTTTATGTCGATAAGCACATTTCATTTTACCATTGAATAAAATTTTTATGCAATGATTCTAGTTATTTCGACTGGTTATATGTAAGATCTTGGTAAACTGGTTCACGCTTTGCCTTTACGTGTATGATGTGTTGCCTATGTTGGCACAGGCTAATATCGATTCACTCATTTTCAGTATGCCCAGTCGAGGAGCTGAATGAGCAAGAATCGATGGAATGATCTACACATTAGTGTAGTTCGAATTTTTTGCAATTGATCAAAAGTAACATTAGGTGTTGAGGTAACGGGCGATGAAAAATGAGTTGCTGTAGTTGCCTTTGGAAGTTGAAGTTAAGTACGATTTCCCATCTAAACAAAAACTCCAAAGGTAACTCTACAGCAACTCATTTTTGATCACATAGTACTTATTGTGGGCAATATATTTGGTCTAGAATATACGTACTTAATTTTTGTTACCATTACCACAGCATATTTTGAGTAAACTCATTTTTCTTCATCTATATATAGGTAACCGCCCGATTCACATTTATGGTATATGAACGTAGTGATGCAAAAAGATACAAGAGAAAAGAATAAACTTTTATTAAAGCTTAAAGCATGCAATTTTAAGTCATTATGAATATTGCAGGTTGTCAAGATTTTGTTATAGTTTTGTAGTTATATATATATATATATATATATATATATATATATATATATAATTTATACCCTGCAGGTTATGGAAGTGGGTTGTTATTTTTGGTTACAACCACAGATAGACCAAATACAATAGACTGAACTTTTTTACAGGTGCGAATTTGTGCGTCAATTTATGGACATTATTAGTTAGATTTAGCTCAATCATATGAGGATTTTCTCAAGAAAAAATTCCCGAAGTTTTTTTCTCAACGGTTTTATATGTATTTTGAACCGCTGAATCAGAATTTTCACTTTGCTAACACGCCAGAGGTGAGCTAACTGCGGCAGCCGCAAATAACCGCAAATTATTTGCGGCATTTTTACATTTTCGCCTATAACTCATAAACGGTACGTTTTAAAAGAAAAACTATTCTATACAAAATTGTAGTCCACAAAATTTTATACATTTAACATGTAACAACCAAATCTGTAGGGCCAACCAGACCGCCGCCAGCGGCCGCGCCAAAACGGCTACTTTTCGTGCAAATGCAAAAATAGTGAATAGTGAAAAAAGTCTACATCTAAAATAATTTACACTATTTTATTTCCCCCATCTTTCCTTGTTTTACCAAATAACACTCTACTCCTTCGGAAATTTTTTCCTGGAAACGTCTGTTCTGGAACCCCCGTTATTGTACTAATTATATATATATATATATATATATATATATATATATATATATATATATATATATGCCCGTTTACTTAATAGCGATTAACGTAAATGTCTACCGTTTTATTCTCTACCGCATGGATTAATTAGTATTTCATTGGCTTAGTAATTTGATTACGTTTCTTGTATTTGTCCTTCATTGCCAAAGTGTACTTGTTATAAGAGAAATGTCTGGAAATTTATGTTCGTATCTTAATTGCAAGAAATCTAGTCATAGTGTCGCGGCTGCACTACACACTGCAATCGAGTGTAAACAACTGCCAGAGGAGGCAAAGTACACTGCGGATTTGATAGAAATCATAGATCGATTGTTTGATGCCTTGAATTCCAAATTTGTACACCGCAAGAAGCCTTGGCAACGTCCATTATGCGATAAAAATACTGCAGTGGTACAGGTTCTACAAAATGGATTCGAAATACTGTCCAGTTTACAAAAATCTTCATCCAAAGCCAACTCAAAATGCGCCCACCACACCACCCAGCTTCAGCGGAATGCTTCAAACAATTAAAGCGATTCAAATGCTTCATCATCACATTAAAACAGAAGATCTTCCTTATGTGTTGACAGCAAGATTGAACCAGGACCCGTTGGAAAATGTATAAAGAAAGTATTTCAAACTGCGGTTATAATGTAGATGCAAACTTCTTTGAAAATGAAGTACCTATAAGCACTTAAAAACGCATGTGCAGCATTTTACATTCTCAACGTTATCACTATTTCAGCCCCCGTAATGGTGTAAATCCGCAATGTAAAATTCATAGTACTAAAGAATGTAAGTATATTTTTAGCAAAACATCAGCAAATTCCTCTGGTGTTACGGGTTCATTATCGCGTATCTTTATGAATGGAGTAGGCAATGCAATTGCGCGAGAGAGGTGATTTCGAACGGTTGTCGTTTCCAGACGGAACGTCGTCGGCATATGCTCCCGCGGACTTTTTTATAGAAAATTTAATGCCCTTTAAAAAAGTCCGCATATATTTTCGTCAATCTCCTTCCGTTTCTGAGAGTTTGCAAGAATTGGCCAGAGAACACAATTTTTACAACTCTTAATTATTAATAATTAAAAAATTGTACGATATTACACAGCATACCAACCAAAATAATCATATTTACCAATCAAAATAGTAATATTGAGCACATAATCTGTCAAATGACGGGTTTTCAGTAGTATAAAATTATCCAGTTTTAACATTTCTGACATTAATTCTAATTCAGTGCGTATGCAGGAGATAATTTTATATATATATATATATATATATATATATATATATATATATATAATATATTGGAGACAAAACGCAAGGATAATAGATGAGATAAGCAGTAGTTTACATATTTTATTGATTTGGTTCTGAATTCAAGAACTTGCTTCTCCCATACGAATATATATATATATATATATATATATATATCGGGTTGTGCCTATAGCGACGCAGCATAGGGATTTCAATGGTAATTTCTTTATAGCCAATCTGTTCATACGATTACTTATAATTTTCAGTTTTTCAAAACCGTAGAATTCCACAAAATAAAAAATTACATTTTTATAAATCAGTGATGCCTTGGAATCTTTTAACAAACTACAAGCGCATCGCATCTAAGTTATGGTTGTTTTGACGTCGAACGATTTTCATATTTAATTCTATTTCAACTAACCGACGCAAGAAAAAGCTTTTATGGGGTAATGTTTTTTTAGAGAATGAAATGCTGCATCTGCACCAGATACTATTTGTTTATCATATTCCGGAATTAGAGTATATAATAGAAGAAAAAGAAATTGATTTGAGGAAGAATTGTTCTTGAACTCATATTCGGATTTTCCGCTACCGCAGCCAAAACGTTGAATGTATTTTCGTATCCTGATGGTTTTGACGGACATTTTTAACGTTATTGCACTTGCAGTGATTTAACACTGTTCTGTTCCTGTTCTTTGAAACTTGCGCACAATTCTGACTACTGTGGTATTACTTGGAATCCGTCGATTTGGGTACTTCACACTAAATAAAGACGTTACTTGGCGGGTATAAAACAACTTTAACATTTCCTCTTTCTCTTCAGTTAAATAAACAATTTAATGATTAACTAATTTATAAACAAGTATAAATTTCGAAATAAATTTAATATAGGTACGTCAAAGGCAAATAATGTCGCTGTTTTTTAGATAATTCCAAGGCATTGTTATTGTAAAATGTACCTTTTTATTTTGTCGATTTCTACGGTTTTGAAAAACGGAAAATTATGAGTAATAGTATGACCAGATGCAGTATTTTTTTCTCTGAACAAATGTGTTTAGACTTTTGCTATATATATAGCAACATATCAATCTGACGGCCATACATAGAAATTTTACCATCATTGGGACGGCCGGATGCATGTGACGGCCATATATGGCCGTCGAACTGCATCTCTGTTAAAAATGTCGAGAAGCATGATAGGTTGCCTAAGAGGTAAAGAAACGTCGGTCGTCAAATGACGCGTTTGTGAGGCATAGTATAGTGTAGTTGCGCGGTCGAAATAAGTGGCGCTGTTCAATTTGTGTATATTAAGTATACTTTCGTTCCCATTTCACCGATTACATGACGGCCGCCGCTTGGCAACGTAGCGGAAGGTTGTTTGCCGTGGTTTATTTGAGAAGTGGAGCTATTTCATTCTCACAAGTGCTTTTCTTGTGCTTGCAAGTGAACATGAAACGCTTTACATTTCCTGAGCATTTCGTTATGTATTTTTAATGTGTTTGTTAACAATACCGCGTTGTTTGGGTTATGCTGGCTCGAACTAATTTGCAATACTTTTTAATGGTCGTATTTAACAAACATTTTTTGCAGTCAGTAATGATTTTTGTTCATAGAATGTTGTACTTCTTTATATCAATTTTTGCAAGAATTTAAAAATAAGTATCTTTAAGATGGCTTTTACATTTTAAATTGTAACATGGCATATTACGTATTACAGTACGCACTTCCACCAAGAAGTTCAGAAAAGAGAACACTGCGTTGGTTCTGTAACAGGCCGCTCTCTCCAGCAGCTGCTGAGGTGGCACCTGTTCAAGATGGCACAATAAACTCTTCGAATTCAGACATTGAAAACGGAGGCCGCGAATCAATTCCAGATCATCTCGATGGCGATATTGATGAAACGGTACTTTTAATATTTAGTGCTATTCATATAGGCCAGTAAATCTACTTCGGAACCCAGCAATTTTGGGTACATTTTTTCTTTTGTCCCTCAATCGAAAGGGTCACAAAAGAGAAGCTTAACCCTGAATGTGCGCACTCTCAAAGTTCACCATTTTTTCGCCATTTTGAATCAGATTTTGGCGCATTTTTGCAAATTTATTTGTAAAAAGGTAACTTTTAATCTCACTTTGTCCCAAAAATACAGTGTGTCCGTAAAGTATGGAATAAATTCGATATTTCCAAAACCAAAGGTCTTTTCACAAAAACCTGAAACACGTCGATTTTTAATTTTAATATTCTACGTTTTACAACAAAATTTCATCATACAGGGTGATCCATATTAATGTGATGACGCTTTCGGTAATTTTTTTAAATACAACACCCTGTGTTTGGTGTCAGTTTTAGATAATTCGTAACGAGGTGATTCCGAAAAGGTATGATACTTGGGGTCTAACGGACAGAATTTGAAAGATATTTCTCAAGAAACCATAAACAAGGTTCAACAAGAATTTATTCAACGTTTAGGTTACTGTCAAATACAGCAAGGACTACAGTTCCAACATTTAAAATAAAGCCATGTATTTACTACTGGATTACTTTCCCATTGTTAAATTAATCATTAGAAAAAAATATAAAATAATTAATTAATTTCTACTTTTATTAGATATCAATAAAACTTATTTTCTAAGCGCACATCTTTCAAATTCTGCCCGTTAGACCCAAGTATCATACCTTTTCGGAATCACCTCGTTACGAATTATCAAAAACTGACACCAAATACAGGGTGTTGCGTTTAAAAAAATTACCGATGACGTTATCACATTAATATGGATCACCCTGTATGATGAAATTTTGTTGTAAAATGTAGATTAAAATTAAAAATCGACGTGTTTCAGGTTTTTGTGTAAAGACCTTTGGTTTTGGAAATATCGAATTTATTCCATACTTTACGGACACACTGTAGAATACTATTTCGAGGCGTTTTTTTTCGAAATCCACCAAAATAGCGCATTTCTATGGCTCTGGGAGTGTCAGAAGAGGTTACCGACAATGGGAATGTGGTAGTCTCCGACAAGATCTTACTGATGGTGGGGTCAAAGCTCCCAACACAAATTGCGGGATAACGGGACGTCGGAAATGGGTACCGACAAAGGGAATGTGGTAGCTTCCGACAAGATCTTATCGTTGGTGGGGTCAAAACTTCAAATGCGAATTGCGGGATAATGGGACGTTGGAACTGGGTACCGACAAAGGGAATGTGGTGGCTTCCGACAATACTTATTGGTGGTGGGGTCAAAACTTCACACGCACGAATTGAAGGGTAACGGGACGTCGGAAGTGGGTACCGATAAAGCGAATGTGGTAACTTCCGACAAAATTGTACTGTAGGTTGGGTCAAAACTTCACACCCAAAATTCCTGGGTTACCCATGTCAAATTTCCTAGATTTACTGGAGTCATATTGCAATTTTGCAATAACGTACTGGAAGATTGGTTTTGAATTAGTACATGTGATGTTTGTTAAGAAGCTACAATATAATTATACTTACGTGTATTAAAGAAGCGCCGTTTTAAATTTTGGACATTTGCATATCTGCTTTAATTTTTAGGATCTACCTACCTAACGTAAATGGTGAAAATAGCGCATAACATACTAATTATAAAGACATGTAAATAGAAGTAGATGGGTGAAAAGGATTAAGTCTTTCAGAGAGTAGTCTATGTTTATCAAATCCTTTAACATAGATACATTGTTTAATTCTAACAAATTCAAATTCTGAACAATACATTCATAGATGTAGAGAGAGAATGCCTATGCATGGTTTAATATTACCGCCTCGCTCTAAAATTCAGATTCTCTTGGGTTTTAGCTTAAACAAAGTTAGTTGTCACATAAAAGGTTAGACTTTTACGTCATATAGCACCTACTACCTGAAATAGAAATGGGCATTTTTAAATTAAAAAATAATAAAATAATACATTACCTTGTGAACTCATTAAATTGATAGATGATGAACACCTGAAATAGAAATGGGCATTTTTAAAAAAAAATAATAAAATAATACATTACCTTGTGAACTCATTAAATTGATAGATGATGAACACCTGAATAGAAATGGGCAGTTTTACATTAAAGAAAGAATAAAATAATACATTCCCTTGTGAACTTGTTACACCATACATTGCTTGTTTGTCGCGATTAACACCTCGCCCACGACCCCTGTACCTTACCACTTTTTTTTAACATCAAATGTACTAATTATGATTTTGTATTGTTGAGTATTTAAGACGATATGCTAGTGCATATACTTTAATTACAGATTCCCGAATTTGACGCATCTGATAAAGACGATGATGACGACTATGTACCTAATAGTTGCTCCGACACGGTAACATGTTCATAAATTTCATAAACTGAGATAACTATAAGCTTTACAATTTAACAGAGTTCGGAGGATTCAGATGTGGAAATGGATTTAGAACTCGAAGATCTACATGACAAACAATCTTACCATATTCCCTCTGCTAAAACTACTTGTACATCTGTAAGTTATTCATTTAAAGTTGGACCAATCAATAAATTATGATTTATTTTAGACCTCAATTTGTAACCAAGCCGAAGAAAATCGGACCATTTCACCTGAAATAAGTTCTTCTCAAACAATTACCGCAGTTTTGCCCGTAGAGGAAACCGGTAACGATCTTTTATATGGAAAAAGAAATAGGCAGAAGGACTTTTGCTTTTTCTGCGACACCTTGGTACAGTGTTTTGCTAGGCATATTATCCGAAACCATGCAACAGAAACTGAAGTACAAAAAATCTTGTCATATCCTCCAAGAAGCACCACAAGAAAACAATTAATTACGATGATACGTAAAAAGGGAAACTATTTAAATTCTAATACACTACAAAAACCAGTTAGGAAAGGTACCCTTGACCAACCTCTCTTGCCGTGCTCACATTGTTGTGGTTTATACTCAAAAAAACAATTATGGAGGCACGCTAAGCAACGTAATCCCAATCAACCGTCTAGAAACACAAACCTTTATGCTGAACCATTTAAAGGTTGACTTAAATTTGAAAAATAGGGTTTTTCCAAAAATGAGACCAGATGAAATTTCACTGATAGCAAAAAAAGATGTTTTGATTTGCGCGTTTGGAGCTAGATATTTAAAAATACATAAAGAAGAGCACTTTGTGAACGTTACTTCTCGCAAAATGCGGGAGTTGGCGAGGCTTGTACTTCATATTAAAAAAATGCATCCTCATTTGACAGACCTGACTAAAATTTTGATATTTTAATAGATGCAACTAAGGCAGTTGCAAGATTTGACATGGACCATGAAACGTTCAAGTCCCCAACATATGCTTTGAATATTGCAACTTCCATTAAACAATGTTGTGACATCGCCATAATGGAAAACCTAAAAAGAAAAAACGTCGATATAAGCGTGTCAACTGCTGATATTGAAGCTGATCTGAAAACACTGATCCACTTAATAAATGCGAATTGGAAATTTGAAATCTCTAATCAAGCCGGAAGCGATTTAAACGTAAATAAGTGGAATAAGGTTTCCATTATTCCCTTGGCTCAAGACCTAAAATTACTGAAAGAATATTTGATAAAAATTGGAAATCGAGCAATGTTAAACATTCAATCGTCGGGAACACGCAAGGACTTCCAAATTTTAATAGAGAGTGTCTATTGCCGAGTTATGTTATTGAACAGGAGAAGACCAGGGGAGTTACAACGTTTGCTGGTTCACACATACGAAACTTTCGCCACCGGTAGCAGCCACAGTTATGAAGAGTTTGAAGAGGCGGTAACTCCAACTGAAAAAATTCTTATGAATACCTTTAAAAGAATTGTAATTAGAGGTAAAAGGGGGCGTGGTGTCCCTATTTTATTTAGTAAGGATGTACAGGAGCACATTGGACACATCATAAAGTATCGCCCTAATTTTTGTAAGACCGAAAATCCTTATTTATTCTCCAACGTTAACTCCGCTAAAGAAATTAGCGGATACAAAGTGTTACAAAAACATGCAAAAATCCGGAAGGCATAACATGTACTAAATTAAGGAAACATTTGGCCACATTATCACAAGTGTTCAATATGTCGGAGTCAGATTTGGAACAACTCGCCACATTCATGGGGCATACCATTGGAATCCATCGCCAATCATATAGGCTGCCAGATGATGTCTACCAAACATCGAAGATTGCAAAAATATTGTTACTGCTAGAAAAAGGTGACGTCGGTCAATTTAAAGGGAAAACCTTGGACCAAATAGATGTTAACATGGATCAGTGTCTAATTGAGGAAGACAAAGAAAACCAGGCGAATCCAAACGATGAGCAAGAATTGATTGCGGACGTGCCAGAACCATTGAATGATGTGAACGAGGTCCAAATTGCACGGATCGAAACCGAAAACACTGTAAAGAAAAACGGAAAGCAACAAAGAACTTTAGTGCCATGGACAGATCAGCAAAAAAAGGTTGTGTGCTCGTTTTTTGCGAAGCACATACAAAATAAGAAGCCTCCTAAGAGGAGCGAATGCGAAACACTAAAAAATACGCATACGCAGTTGCTCGATAACAAAGATTGGTTGAAGATTAAAGTGTATGTTCAAAATAAATATTCAGGAAAATGTAAATCTTTATGTGTTTATCATAAATGTATCTCACGTACTCGGCTATCACCTACCATCACTCGCTCACTCTCAAAAAAGTGATTGGTTCAATCATGGGATAAGATGACTTCGCTGTCACTCGCACGCACTGTCATTTTCCTACCCAGGTGTCCACTCACTCTCCTCCATCCCTACTAATTCATTCATTCTCACTAACTTACTATAATTCAGTCACTGAATCACTCTTGCTCATTTTCCCTCACTAATTCACTCGCTCTCTTTCACTCTCTTACTATAATTCAATCACTGACTCACTCTTGCTCATTCGCTATCACTAATTCACTCACTCTCACTCGCTTACTATAATTCAGTCACTGAGTCACTCTCGCTCATTCGGCCTCGCTAATTCACTCACTCTCATTCGATCAATATAATTTAGTCACTGACTCACTCTCGCTCATTCGCCCTCACTAATTCAGTCACTCTCACTCGCTTACTATAATTCAGTCACTGCCTCACACTTGCTAGTCCGCCCCTCACCAATTCACTCGCTCGTTATCACTGTCGTTCTATAATTCAGTCACTGACTCACTTTCGCTCATTCGGCTTCACTGATTCATTCACTCTCATTCGATCAATGTAATTTAGTCACTGACTCACTATCGCTCATTATCCCTCACTAATTCACTCATTCTCCCTCTCTTACTATGATTCAATCACTGACTCGCTCATTAGCCCTCACTAATTCACACGCTCTCACTCGCTTACTATAATTCAGTCACTGACTCACTCTCGCTCATTCGGCCTTATTCATTCACTCACTCTCATTCGATCAATATAATTAAGTAACTGACTCGCTCCCGCCCATTATCTCTCACTAATTCCCTCATTCTACCTTGCTCACTATAATTCAATAATTCTCACTCGCTCACTACAATTCAATCACAGCCTCACTATTGCTCATTCTCCCTCACCAATTCACTCACCCTCACTCGCTTACTATAATTCATTTCGGTGACCCTGCTCAACAGTGGTTAGCTCTAACGTGTGTTAAGATGATTTTGCTTTCACTGGCAGTCACTGTTAGTTATTCACACACTCTAACTCGCTCACACACACACACGCGCACACACTCTCACCCTCATTTATTAACTGACTCATTCACTTCCACCAACCCACTCGGATCTACTGTCACGCGCTCACTCATACGCTCAATTTTCTCACTCACTCACTCTCACTAGCTTACTATAATTCAGTCACTGACTCACTCTCGCCCATTCGCCTCACTAATTCAATCACTCTCATTCGCTCAATATAATTTAGTCACTGATTCACTCCCGCTCATTATCGATCACTAATTCACTCATTCTCACTCGCTTACTATAATTCAGTCACTGGCTCACTATCGCTCATTCGCCCACACTAATTCACCCACTCGCTTTCAATCTCTTACTATAATTCAGTCACTGACTCACTCCCGCTCATTCGCCCCCCCCCCCCCCCCCCCCTAATTTACTTACTCTCACTCGTTACTAAATTCATCTGGTGAACCTGGTCGAGAGTGATTAGCTCTACTATGTGTTAAGATGATTTTGCTTTCACTCGCAGTCACTGTTAGTTATCCGCCCACTCTCACTTACTCGCTTCACTGACTCCCACCCCCCTTTATTAACTGACTATCTCACTTCCACCCATTCCGTCGTATTAGCGAGTACTGTTATATATGGCCGTTCGATACCTTTGTTATATATAAAATATACGCTTCTGGTCATCACGTTGCTGTTATAAGGGATGCCGTCATATTGATAGTACTATGTACTTTCACGGAAAAATCATGTGTATGCTTTTATCAAAATTTGAAGTCCTCCATTCATTATTTAACAATATTCGTGACGTATATACATCTAGATATGTTATGTAACGTTTCCGTTTACATTTGAATTGAAATTCCCGCTAAATATGAAAATATAAACTCAAGGTAACCAACAATAAGAATTTGGACAAAGGTAACTAGTGGTTGAATGGTTGAATGAATCCGAGAATATTGTTGTAATCCTGTAAGAAATTCAAAATTAATTAAATTGATTGATACATTTACTACAAACATAAACTAAATTTTAGATCCATGCCATACATATGTGATATTTGAAATTATATGAAATTCCTTTTAATTATCAAATAAACCCAATTACATTTGGGTTTATTTATTACTTATTTATTAGATAGTTAAAATACCAATTTGGATCATCGTATAATCTACCCTTAATTTACCAAGTTTGACCAATACCTATTTACCTCTGGAGCCGGAATCCACATCAGAATCTCATCCAACGCCGTCGTTTGGTAACCATCACCGAGTCCTAAAACAATAAAAAAAATAGAAATCAATTTGGATTAAGGTCAGAAAAACTGTTTATAAATTAAACTCACCTCATTAATCATCCAACACAAAACATATTGTGAAGTAATCACGACATACGTAATCTGTAAGAGATCTCCGGTAAAACCCTACAACACCCACTCAAACATTCACCTCTCTTTCATTTCTAGTAGTCCTTAAAAAAAGCAGTTATTATTTTAGCGAACATTAAAGAATCAAGTATTTGTGTTAATGGTTTATTTCATATAGTTCTAGGACTGGATTTTATTAATCGTACCCTAATTTGTCCAACGCAACCCTGGCGCCCTAATAATCCTTATGCTCTCCGGTTTTGAGCCGAGCGAAGGGGTATCGGTCCAACATTGTATGAAACATTGCCATACAGTTTTCTTACCAGGTAGTTTGTTTCTTGATTGATTTATTTTGTTGTCCATTTAACGATTGACCGTATTTACGTTACCTCTTCATGAACCTATCGAATTGGTATTTTTGCCAATACGAAAAGGTTTTAATTTTTTTTTTTTTTTTTTTTTGAAAAATTTAGAAAAATCAAAATATTTACACTAACATAACTCAAATGTTAGTTATATAAAAATAAATAAAAATTCTACATTCTAGTAATACTGAATTAATCAGTCTTATACTGTCCAAACTAAATTGTACTTCTTTTCAAATGTTTCACGGTCAATAAGATATTCTTCTTGACCTAGTTGCGTCATTATTCCGGTAATTGCATTGTGACAAGCCAATAAACTGTCATTAAAGTCAGCTGGTTCACCTGGTTTGCTTGTTGATCCTTTATCCTTAGCAGAAAAGTCTTTAAAACTTAAAGAAGTCCTTAATTGCTGGAACTTTCTTATCCAGTCGCCGTGTGTTTCACAAATGTAAACTACCCCTTCTGGAAATCGAACGTTTCTGTCAAAAGGAGCTGCAGTTCTCATCTCGTTAAGAGCAGTCAACATTTGTTGCCTTTGTTCAACGATGCTATAGTTAGCTTTACGAATGTTAATAAGTAAAGCCATTAACTCTTCGATGTTATACCAAGGTTGACTTTTAGCGATAATCGCTCTTTTGTCCCATGTGTAACCCATTGTTTCGTCAGGTTGCGATGGATTAGGTGACGGAGGTAGTGGTTGTTCAGTTATTGCTAACTGTACAGCAGACGTACTTTCAATAGACACAGGTGGTGTTAATTGTATTAACGATGCAGTCTCAACTTGTGTAGGTTTTGTTATTTTCGGAGCCTTCGCACGTGTTGTTCTTCTACTTCTAAGTTCTGTGTATAAACTAGACAAGCCAAGATTTTCTTCTGATTGATTACTTGCTGTTGCCTTCATTTTTTTCATTATTATAACCTTTTCGTATTGGCAAAAATACCAATTCGATAGGTTCATGAAGAGGTAACGTAAATACGGTCAATAGTTAAATGGACAACAAAATAAATCAATCAAGAAACAAACTACCTGGTAAGAAAACTGTATGGCAATGGTTCATACAATGTTGGACCGATACCCCTTCGCTCGGCTCAAAACCGGAGAGCATAAGGATTATTAGGGCGCCAGGGTTGCGTTGGACAAATTAGGGTACGATTAATAAAACCCAGTCCTAGAACTATATGAAATAAACCATTGACACAAATACTTGATTCTTTAATGTTCGCTAAAATAATAACTGCTTTTTTTAAGGACTACTAGAAATGAAAGAGAGGTGAATGTTTGAGTGGGTGTTGTAGGGTTTTACCGGAGATCTCTTACAGATTACGTATGTCGTGATTACTTCACAATATGTTTTGTGTTGGATGATTAATGAGGTGAGTTTAATTTATAAACAGTTTTTCTGACCTTAATCCAAATTGATTTCTATTTTTTTTTTATTGTTTTAGGACTCGGTGATGGTTACCAAACGACGGCGTTGGATGAGATTCTGATGTGGATTCCGGCTCCAGATGTAAATAGGTATTGGTCAAACTTGGTAAATTAAGGGTAGATTATACGATGATCCAAATTGGTATTTTAACTATCTAATAAATAAGTAATAAATAAACCCAAATGTAATTGGGTTTATTTGATAATTAAAAGGAATTTCATATAATTTCAAATATCACATATGTATGGCATGGATCTAAAATTTAGTTTATGTTTGTAGTAAATGTATCAATCAATTTAATTAATTTTGAATTTCTTACAGGATTACAACAATATTCTCGGATTCATTCAACCATTCAACCACTAGTTACCTTTGTCCAAATTCTTATTGTTGGTTACCTTGAGTTTATATTTTCATATTTAGCGGGAATTTCAATTCAAATGTAAACGGAAACGTTACAGTTACTTCTGCCGGCCGTCGAATGCTTGTTCCATGTATGGCCGTCATATTGATTTGAGATATATATATATATATATATATATATATATATATACAGGGTGACAATTTGAAAACTTACCACCCCCCATATCTTAGTAAATAAACGAGATATTTAAAAAAATCAAAATCCGTTTCGGTAATTCGAAGGGGGAATCACAATGACATAGTTGGCGACGCACCCCCTCCAACCCCCTGCGCCCCAGCCACCCCAACTTTTAAATCTTAAATAGTGACCCCCCATGTGTGATACGTCGTTGGAAAGCTCTGAAAAAATGCTTTCCAACCATACCAAATAGCATTACATTTAGGTTAGTAATTATCGTGCAAATCAAAAAATAAACATGGAAAATCGTATTTAACTTGAACTTCCAAAGCCGACTCGACAGCAACTCATTTTTGATCGCCAGTTATAATCTATTCTCAAACTCTTGTCGAACCTTTCCTATGTTGGTTTTGCAATATTTCGACATTCTTGAATTATTCTCTGTCTTAGTTCGTCTATGTTCGCCGGTTGCGACAGATTTCAAATGAGGTATTTTTCTCAAAAACGAAAATTAAAAAAATGTTTGCATTTGGCAAACTCTCCCGTATGGGGAGTTGACGCACTGTATCAGGGAGAGATGGCTTATGGTGTTTTCTCGTTAACCTTCTGCATAGAGACTTTTTTACCACATGTCATGCAGTAGGCCTTATATGTCGTACAGCTGTCATGAAGCCACCTATTGCACGTTACACACTGAATCCGGTCTACTGTAGATTTTGTTTCCTCATACCTCTCCATACACCCAACACACTCATTTTCATTAAAATCTTCTCCATCAGTTGAATCGTTTACCGAGTAATGATCTTCGCTATCTGAAGACGAATCTTTAGGAACTAGTCGGAGTTTTGCAGCATTTACCTTCATTGAGGGAGGAATCGGCTTACGAAATGATTTTTTTTCTTCTTGTTTTCTTTGTTTCTTCTTTAAAGCATGCATCCAAGTTCTAATGATGTAGAGTGTGACAGTGAAGAAACAGAAGGTAAAGAATACACTATATTACAACCAGTCGTCAGAATGCAAACCACGGAAGGTGAAGATTCAACTTTGCAGACTACATCCAATTTAATGAGTTACCAACCTGATTCTGATGACTCCCTTAAAAATCCTGACTTTTTGCTATCCGAGTCTGAAGAAAACGTTGAATTGGAATCAGATGACAATTGCACAACCACAGGTTCGATTTCTATCAATAGGAGCATTGCAAAAGCTGCTGCAACCGATGCACCTTCTACAATTACTTCTGTGTCTGATAGCGAAAATTCTGATCGAAGTTATACTAAAAAGGGAGAAATGAGAAAGAGAAAAACCTGATAAAACAAAACAGAAAAGGAAAGAAGAGCAGGTTCAGTAGCAACACAATTTGCGACCGGCGTGCGTTGTGTGTCGTAGATAATGTAAATGTTCAATGAGAATCAACGCGCATCAATCAATAAGCAGTACTGGTCCATGAATTGAAGGATTTTTGTTTCGTCAAAAGTCACCGTGACTGATGTAAAGAGACGACGTGGTCTAGTCTAGCAAAAAGTACTCGGAAAAGAACTTTTAAGTATTTTTTAAAAAGTGGGGGTGAAAAGCACGAAGTGTGCAAAACATTCTTTTTGAGCACTTTAGGGTATAATCCAAAGAACGACAAAGTCATAACAAATGTTATGGCAAAAGAGGACCCTGCAAATATCGTCAGAGGTACTTTTTTTCACGATTTTTGCTATGCGTTTCCATGGCGTTTCGTCCTGTCTATGACCAATAGCTCAATTGAAGGGCTCGATGCAATAACCAGTCAAATGCCAATTTTGGCCAAAATTAGTTTTTGTTCGTTTTTCATTCTAAAAAATACACCGCATCGTGTGGTGCAAGAGCCGTCCACATATCATGAAATATTTGTCACGTAGCTGGTTCTTGCTGTAAACATCTTACCATATCGCATTATGGGTATAAATCTTAGACCATATAGTACATGGACTGCTATTAGCCCTATGCTTTCAACCGAGGCACGTGGCGCAGTGGATGCGCTCACCGATGCCATTCGGAAGGTTGTGGGTTCGAATCCCGCTGCCGACTGCTCTGTCTGGGGTTTTGTCAGGGGGTTTTCCTCAGACATACGTAGCTTCGCATAATGCTAGCATTATGTTGAAATCTACGAGGCAAATGCTGGAGCAGTACTCTCCCCCTCAGCACCCTAACTCCGTTCCTTCCGTTCCAATCCCTAACTTTACCCATCCTTACAATCCCGTTCTCTGGCTGAAGAGGGCCAGGAAGCCCTGAGCAGCCCGCCTCCGGTATCCCTGTAGTCAGGGGTGCCGGAGGAATGAAACACGTTGACCTTTTTTTTTTTTTATGCTTTCAATACAAAATGGATGGTCACGGATAGAGGGCACTGTAGTCGTGGGTATGTGAATCTCAGGGTAAACTAAAGTCGTATAAACACCACTCGGATCCCGTAAAGAGTAGCTTTTATAGTAACCGCGTAGTACGGGAAGCTTTCAATCCTCCTGATTATCTTCTATACGTCCACAAATCGCAATAAGTTTGCTTTTTTTGGCATATCTAGGCGATTAATTAATTGACGTTTGTTAATTTATAGGTTGACAGTCTCAAATCGTGTCTAATCGGACAACTTCGGATAGACTCGTTTACCCTGAAACTCACATACCCAGGCGATGTCCTTGACTATATTTTCGTTACAATTAGCAGTCCATGTACTATATGGTCTAAGGTATAAATAGACAGAATTCTATTGAGATCAAGAGTCGGTCATGTTTCTCACATGTACGATTATTGCTACCAATATTTTTCTAACCTATGCATTTCCATTGTGTTTGCCGGGTGAAGAAAAATGACTGATTCGGATATTGTGGACCCTTTTCATACGTCTGACGATAGTAATGATCCTGATTCAGAGCGATTCAGAGGTAAAAAACTTATTGGACGAGAATGTAGATGCTCATTCTGATCCAGGGCCTTCATCAACAGGTTATAATATAATATACCTGATATGTTCTTCCTTGGGTGCTGATAGACACTTTTTTATAGGTAAAAAACGTCTCCGTAATGGTAACAATTGGAGACGCAATAAAGATAAGTGTTTAAGAAACAGTGGAATGGAATACGTTAGCCTTGCTATCGGTAAGAAAGTTGCAGCAAGGAAGCAGGGTCCCAGATGTGAATGTAAGGGTGCGTGTTACGACAGGCTGACCGAGCCTGAGCGTGATAGATCTTTTGTTTTGGGGGATGCAAGACAAAAACATCCAAGATGCATATCTTAACTCGTTGATAACAGCAAAGTAATTCGAAGAAGAAAACCTAAGCAGAATTCTGGCGCAGAGAAGAAGGTACGCAAGCAATACTCCTATGTGTATTCCATAAAATTGGGGACGAAGAAAGTAGATGTCTGTCGTACAGCTTTCTGCAGTTTACATGTTGTGGACAAGTCTAGAATCCATCAAATAGCACACTCCAGCGTTACGGACAATATCCTGGTGAAAAAAGATGCGCGAGAGAAGCATTCAAACCGTTCAAACAAAATGCCTGCGGAAATGCGCCCAGAATTATTAAATGGTGCTCCATCAAACAGTGACGGTGTAGCACAGCCAAGCGGCTGGATGAATACGGAAACATTTGTTGTATATCTCAAACACTTCATTAAATTCACGCGCCCATCAAAAGAATCCCCCATATTGGTAATAGTGGACAATCATTCTTCCCATTGCTCACTCGCAGCAGTTAACTTGTGTAGAAATCATGGTATCGTGATGGTCGGATTGCCTCCCCACACCACACATCGGTTGCAGCCGTTAGATGTGGGGTTTTTCGGTCCACTGAAAACATATTATAGCCAGGCTTGTGACTACTTTTTAATAAATAACCCCGGTAAAACCATTACCGATAAAGAGGTAGCAGCACTTTTTGGGCGTGCTTATTTAAAATCTGCAGTTGTAGGAACTGCTGTAAAAAGCTTTCAAAAGTGTGGTATTGAGCCGTTTAATCCAATGATTTTTGAAGATTCAGATTTTGCGCCAGCTTCAGTTAGTGAGAGAGATAATCCTGCAAGCGAGAATGTAGAAGGCGATGTGTCAGACTCAGATTCCTCAATGAATGAACCATTGATCAATATCATAAGGCAGAAAAACATCACACCACCTAGAGCATCCACGCCACCCAAAGCATTTACACCACCTAGAGCATCCACGCCAAATACGACATCCACGCCACCTAGAACATCCACGTCACCTAGAGCATCCACACCACCTAGAGCATCCACGCCACCTAGGGCATCCACAACCACCTACAGCATCCACGCCTCCTACAGGATCCACGCCTAGTACAGCATCCACGCCACCGAAAACCAAAAATGTGAGAATATTATTAACGGAACTTAAGCCATTGCCAAAAATTATTCGTGGACATTCAGGAAACAAAAGAAAACGACAAAAAGCCTCTGTACTGACATCTACACCTATGAAAACCGAACTTGAAATAAATGAAAAAAGTAATAACGAAAAGAAAAATAAAGTTAAACGAAATCTGGGCTCTAAGAAAGCATGTTCATCTAAAATTCAGGCTACCGTTGAAGATGTTTATTGTCCTGGTTGCGAGGTACGTTACTCCGAGCCTCTCTCGGAAGATTGGATACAGTGTTTGGAGTGTAAACAGTGGTGGCACGAAGCTTGCACCAGTTATGAGGGACAAAAGAAATTTACTTGTGATTTATGTTTGTAATCGTCAACTTGCCCCCTTATGGTCGTCAACTTGCCCCATATAAGGGGCAAGTTGACGAAAATGCACCGAATTAGTTTTTTATATTTTCTTTTCTTGTTGATATACATTTATTTGATCTTTTGTGTGACATAATGCAGGAAGTGCTTAAGTTATGTTACAAATATAGTAGAAGTTAAAAAAAGGTAGAAAGTATTTTTTCTATTTGTTTTTCCTTAACCACGTCAACTTGCCCCACTCTCCCCTATATATTTTTTGCTGTGTGCACCGGTCCGTATGCCAAAAAGACCGTATCCAGAAAACTGTGATGTTCATCCACGTATTTTTCCCAAATTATTTCGCCTTAGTCAGAGAATAAGTCAGCTACTACAGACGTTGTGTAATCCTCCCCTCTGATAATCCGTTCCACGAATCAACAAAGTCAAGGCAATGGACGGAGACGTAATAACTGAAGAGCGAACTTTTGATTCTCATAGCGTACCGCCGAATATTCTAGCAGGTAGCAGAAGCTCGGCCAGGTTGTCAAGTAGGAGAGCAAATAACACGATAAATAAGCGTATAAGGGAAACCTTTAAAATATTGCGGAAAGAAGCATGGCAAGCAATGGTGGCAATCACGAACGTAGATATAACTGACTGCGGAGAGGAAGTCAGTACACGGCCAATTTTACATATTAAAATTCCGAGCACCAGCAAACATGCGGTGTCCGCAAGATTCGTTACTATGAAGTTTCGGGATTAGGGACGAAAGTATTGGGCCTCCTTTTCGAAATCATAGTAGAAATATAATCCCCTAAACGAGGGTACGAAATTATGTACGATCTTATAACGAAAAAGTTTGCAGAAGCCCAGCACAGGTCACGTCAACTTTGGGTAAACTGGTAAATACAAAAGGAGTTATGCAAAAGAAATGCCAGAACCGGGGATTACACCTCGCGCGGTTAAATCTACCGAGTAAACGAAATATGCGCGTTTTACGTTTCCAACGAAATACTGACGACCAGTTTATCGAGAAGGGTGGTTAAAAAAAACGCCGACAAACATTGATGCGTTATAACCACAACTGAACGATAATTGTTATTCGTATTACAACTGGCGCACGGAGACTTCTTTTTAAGCCAACCCCGGTATAAAGAAACGATTAAATCAGGCAGAAAGTCGATGTCAAAATAGGACACGGCAAAATGTTGAAAATAAACAGAAGGTAATGCGTATCATGATGAGGAAATTCTAGACGCAAATGCAAGAGTTAATGTTATAATAAGAAGAATGTTATATGATATTATCCTGGCGATCCGCGATGAACTACGGGATCCAGTCACTTTACATTTATCCATTACGGCAATATAGTGCAGAGAATACATACTAGATCAAAATAAGGCAACATTTGTTACGGTTACCCTACATACACATTTCCAGAAATTCATGCCAAAATTACAGACCCGAAACAATCCAAGTAATTAGAAAACGGGTTTGCAAATTGATTGCGAAATCGTTACAACTCTGCAGCAAGATCTTTGGACGAAAGAACTAAAGCCCAATTACATTATACTACATTCCACTAACCTAGTTACTAAATAGGAATTCCGTATACTGAAGTTTCCAATCAGCGCTCACTTCACTGTTGTATAGTGCGCAACACTCCGCCAAATCAGCTTGTGTATAGCAACGTTTAAGCACCAAATTGAAAAAAGAATAATAAAGAAATAGGTCTACAAAAATTCGAAAGTTAATTTAAAAATATTGAAAACTTGCATATATATATAATATAATATATATTATATATATATATATATATATATAATATATATTATTATATACACGTGCAGTTCAGTGCACAGTGCAACTAAAAGAAGGCGGTAAAATGTGGAGTCGAAAGTGGATTTTGCGTCGTGACGAATTACATGATAGGTGCTTGTAACTTCCTATAGGAATTGGCTACGAATTAGATAACCGATCCTTTTGAAAAAAATTACATGGTTTTAATAGACACCAGAATACAGAAAGTTTGAATACACAGTTTCGATAATTAATTACTTGATGACATCAGTTTTAATCTTGCAACTGGGCGAATCTTTCCAAAGTTTATCTTTTAGTACGCAGAGTACTAAACTCCATCAAATTCATCCGAGTGGGAGGAGATTGCGAAAGAGTTTTATATTAAGTGGAATATTCCGAACACATTAGGGGCAACCGAGGCACGTGCCGCAGTGGATGCGCTCACCGATGCTATTCGGGAGGTTGTGGGTTCGAATCCCGCTGCCGACTGCTCTGTCTGGGGTTTTGTCAGTTGTTTTTTCCAGTTTTAATTTAAAATGGTTTTGATGTCTCTTAATCAAAATAAAATTCAATGCATATCGAGACAACGCATTTGGGCGTTTCCTCACCCCAATTACTTTGTTTCAACGTATATTTGTTTATCGCTCCAATTTTTATTTAAGTTATTAGTTCGTCCAAGTCGTATATACGTAAAGTATAGGTTACCGAAAGTAAGGGAAACAAAACTAATATCAGCGAAAATCTGAAAGCAACAATAATCAAACGAACACAATTTAGGTTTTCTTCGTTGTTACGTAATTGACGGCATTTGAGGTTTCTGCTTCTTCTATTTAAAATAATTTCTGGTCCCAAACAGGATTTGTAAAATTTTCTAACTTTGGCAACATCGTGGAAGTCCATATCGTCGGATCTTTTTCAATTACTTCCACAAACAAGTCATTTCTGTCACCTGTGTATATTATGAAATGGCACTTTGATGCTCCAGTTATATTTAATTGTCCCTGGACCTACGAGATTAATATGAGTATTACGTTTTGTTGTTTAGTTTTACGTGGTAGTAATAATGATGGTTTTTTTTAAACAAATCTCATCCCCCTTGATTTCTAACCATGGGACATATTTGTTCTTCACTGCCTCGATCAAACTAAATTGACTAGTAGCTACTTTATGTCAGCATTTTACCTCAACAATTTCATCAGCGTTTATGATGCCTATGAAATCAAACATTTTTAAAATTATAAATAAGTACCTGCATATTATACCATCTGGAGATGTAGCTAAATACCCCGACTCCATATCAATAAATATCCCAGAGGGATTAATGGGTTTGCCAATTATTTCGGAGTATTTATGAATTGCCACGATCTCGTTTGTTTTTCCATATTCAATAGCCGCCGAAGAAAAACTTTTGGTGCTTAATATCGATATCACTAGTGCGTCACATGGAGTGGAATCT
The DNA here is from genome assembly GCF_008802855.1 of Photinus pyralis. Taxonomy (NCBI): domain Eukaryota; kingdom Metazoa; phylum Arthropoda; class Insecta; order Coleoptera; family Lampyridae; genus Photinus; species Photinus pyralis. The sequence goes on from NW_022170249.1 coordinate 56,353, forward strand.
CGTCGACGAATCACACTACCAAAATTGGGAAATTACTATTTTCAAAGTTACAAACCTTTAATCTTTGTATTAGCTTATCCACTTCATGCTGAAGCTGTTCGTCTGAAATTTCTGTTTTGGCAATATTGGGGCCATATTCTTGATCTTCTTTGGCTTGGCACACCTTTATTTTCTTTGGATGGTTGCCTTTTGCTTCATATTTCCTGTTTTTTAATCTGTTTCCCTGTTTATGCATGTAAGTGCGAAGGTGTGGGCCTGTTTCTTTGTTGAAAAACTTTTGCCAAGGTTTCTGATGCCACAAATGACCGTCATTATATCTAAGCCTGTGATAAAGGAACGAGTTTGAAACGCGTCCCTTTGTATTAAATTTAAACGTTTCCCCATGTTAAAACGGGCAAGAAGGCTCATATACAGTTCTGATCTATTATTTGTCTCATTGTCTATTAGCAGATGAGCCTTTATTAATAGCTGTGTTAATGCTGCATAGATATGGTGGTGTGCGCCAGAATTGATCAGTTCGGGTGTTTTATCTTCTTTTAAATCAGAATGAATTTTTTTCGCAACCCCACTTATCGTGCGCCCTTTCGTGGTAGGAATTTTGAAAACATTTTTGCAAAATCGGAAAGGGCATACGCGAAAACCTACCAAAGACGTGCCACCAGTCTTTCTAACTCTTATAGTTGATGGCTTCCAAACGACACTCGGTTTTTTCGGAAAAATTGCTTGTTTCATCCCCTCTACCACTCAAATTTTTTTTTACATACTTGTATGTAACACTCTGTAGAATGCAATACACAAAAAATATACCACTTTATTTCTGCCGACAGTATTATTTTACAAAGGTACAATTGGTAGACATAAATTTATAAGAGCACAGCAAATCGTTACGATCTTATCAATAATAACACACACACACACACACACATTGCTGAGCATAGTTATTGGTATTGGACCTTGTAGAATTGAATATTTGGATTTTATCACTCCTACAACCCTTTCTACATGTATTCGCACATGTGCAATTTGTTGACTGTCTTCAATATTATGAGCATATAGTTGACTTTTACCTTTAGTAAAAGCAGGTATAACTAATTTTGCTTGCAACAATTTTAAATCGTCATGAATTAAACAGCTACAACAATATCTTTGGGTAGAATGTTGTCTAAAAAATCACGCAATTGCCTAATCTGTTTATCAGAAAAGTGCTCACGGCAACCATTAATAATACAACTTATTGTGCGTTGCGGCGTGATACCTATTGAACCTTGTATTGTGATGTTTATAATTTGACCTGGATAATTAAAGGGAGCGTTGAATGAAAATTTCAAAGCAGTCAAATTGTAACTGTAGTTTTTTCTTTAAATACCTCTTTAAAACAAGAAGATATATTTTTTGTGCAACTTCACCATCTGGCCAATGATTTAAATCGAACGTACAAACAATTAATTACGATTGTAACGAAGCACCCGGAATTTCCCCATTTAGTTTGCCGTTTACAAGGACCACCCTGTATAGTAAGGATTGGTTTGGGCTTCGTTACGCAAGAAGACCGTGATATTGAGCATTTTCCGCAATGCCATGGAGATACCGTAATTAATTAGTCCGCCTACGACCGCTCCTGTTGGAATTTTGGAATTATTTTTGTAACCACCGAAGGATGTTGTCCTGGCGAAGATGAGGGACAATTAATATTCTTTGGTTTCAGCGCCGTTAATTATTTATAAGATGTTTTAGATTTCCATAATAAGTAAAATCAAGGATAGAACGAGTTCAAATCGAGTTGTTTACAAGTTTTGCGGTCCCGTCGGTATGCCTGCATGTTGCGATAAGAGTGTTAAAGCGATAGCGCCGTTTGAGAAGAAAGAGTCCAAGGGAGCTAGTTGCAGATTGGATTGATGAGTACTTAGGTTTGATTACGCTTAATTAGGTAAGCGCTGTTAATTAATGCCATGTTAATGGGCAGTAGTAAACCTTGTCAGAAACCGTCGAGAGAGGTGTCCACAGAGGCGCTGTAATTTTTCTAGTTGTTTGCAAGTTGTCCCAGATTTTTAAGATAATCACAGGAGCCGCAATTAATTAAAAACCGAATTATTTTCTACCGGGCTCGGTACGAGCACCGCCCGGCTTTGGAAATTCCCTGTTCCACTTCTACCAAAATTGGTTTCCTTTAAAAGGAAAATGCTCATTTTGGGAGGGATCTTTCTGCTTCATACTTTCGAGTTGTAAGTACGCCTTTTGATTTTTCTAATTTGCGAAACCGTATCATTCCGAATCCACCGAACCCCTTTTGCTTTACCCTTTTACCGTTTGAGCGACCGTAAGTCAATCCGTTGTCCTTTCCGTTTAACTACCGTTTTGAGTTTACCTTTTTGCACTACCGTAACTTTTACCCCGTTCCGCTAAGTTTCATTACCGCCTTAAGCTTACCGTATTTTCTATCGATAGTGTTACTACCGTTTAACTAATACCACCGTTACTGAACCAAGGTAAGCGCTTAATTTTCAATCTACGTTGATTAAAGGGGGGGAAGTATATTCTGTACTCCTTGTTTTTCCGCTTTTCGTTCCCCTAGACACCGCTAATTGATTTGTGATTTATTGTTTTATTCCCTTTAGGAAATTTACCGTCCGGGCCGTCGGCCATATTTTGTTTTAGATAATCCGGAAGTGACCGCCGCCATTTTGTGGTGATCCCTGACCGATCCCTGGTTATTCCGTTCTCCACTTGAGGATACCCGGAGGCTTTCCACCCCGTCCGCGAAGACCGAACCGCCCCTTTTCCCAAGACTTAAGGGGTGCAGATTAAGTCTTGGTGGCGCCCGAGTGACCGACCGACCGTCCCCGGTAATACCGTTCGTGCACGAGCTAAGGGGGAAGTTCGTCGCATATATTTTTGACGCCCGAGAGCAGGGACTTGAAGGGTACAACACCACCTCCGTTGGAACAACCACCGCCACCGGCCATACCGACACCAAAAACAACCACCGCACCGCTGGAAGTAAGGTCAGATTTTTATGATTTTTACCTACTTAGAACATTTTTCAAATTTATTTTTGAACTTTGAAATTTTTACCGACTTTATTTTTGGACTTAGAAATTATTCCGAACTTAGAAAATTTTTTTCAAATTTATTTTGAACTTGGAATTTTTTTTAAAATTTTTTTTGCTATCAACTTTTAGTATCCCCATTTCATTAATTGATTTGATTGTTTATTGTATAATCGAAACCTGGGAAAGACAATTGCGTTTTGAAGAATTGTTGTTGTTAATTAAATATTGCAATTCTTTTATTACTGTGTATTTATATATGACTATTATTGCGCTTTGAGAAATTTTTTTTTTTTCGCGCGTGTGACTTGATTTTGATTTTGACTTGTGTTGATACCATTTATTTTTGAAAATGCCACCCCCTATTGATCTTGATCCCACCATGGAGTCTGATCCCGAACTTATTCCTGAGGATGAACCGGTTACCGCCTTTTGCTACTGACGTCCGGGTCAGCTGGGTTTATAAGCTCCGCAAAGCCGAATTAATAGCCGAGTTGAATAAATTTAAGTTGAATACCGAAGGCACCCGCGATGAATTGTGTCGCCGTTATATCTGTTTTCTCCGCGAAGGCACCCGTTCTCCTCAGCCGTTAAAGTTGCCACCGAATATTACTTTTACCCCGATAAGTACGTCTTCCGCCACCGCCCTTGTCACCCAACCGCCGATTATGAGTCATTCATATTATCCGTCCACTGTTTCATATACTACCGCTGCTCAGGGATTTGCACAAACCCAACCGTTACCGCCAGTCTGGACTATGCCAGCATCTAATCCGTATGCTCTATCTGTTGGGAGTCCGCCCCAGATGCAGCCCTCCTCCGTCCCATTCAAAATTAAAACACGAGACTGGAATGTTAGCTTTGGGGGGAATACCGATCCCATTTCTTTCCTGGAACGCTTGGATGAAATCAGCCTTCGCTACAACATACCGGGCGAACAGTTACTTCTTGTGTTGCCAGAATTATTCACCGGCTTGGCACTTCAATGGTACCGAAATAACCGTCTCCGCTGGCGCACTTGGTTGGACTTCGTCACCGATTTTCAAAATTTTTATTTCCCCATTGATTATCACATTAACCTTGAGGCACAAATTAGCCGCCGTGGTCAAAGAGTTAATGAACCCGCAGTCCGTTACATTACCGAACTGCAAACGCTAATCCGTCGACATGGCCGTATGTCCCCTGAACAGGAGCTCTACTGGTTACACCATAACTTATTGCCTGAATACCGCTTATGTATCCGCCGTACCGATTGCCGTTCCGTAACCGAGTTGACTCAAGCCGTTAAGAATTATGAAGATGTGTACCGAGAAGCCCGTCAGGCTCAACCGTCCCGATTCACTGTTCCATTTAGTGGAGGTGATCAACCGAACCGTACCGAATCTACCAACCGTACCGATTCTTACCGAAACCGAACCTATTTTGACCGAAACCGTACAGATTCCGTAAACCGCACCGATTTTGCAAGAAACCGTACCGAAATCGCTTACCGTACCGATTTGAATACCAATAATCCACCACCGCTCCGTACCAATAGGTCAGTTAGTTTTGCCGAACCACTTTCCACTCAAAACCGAGGGCAGTTGGTTTCTCCGCCACCCATTCCGAGACAATCATTAACCCCTAGCCGGAACTGGACTTCTCGCAGTTCATCCGAACAGCCCAACCCCAATACCACCCGAAATTTACCGCCTTCCGCCCCTGTTAATACCGCTTCTAGGCCGCCTGCACCCAGTCATTCTGCAGAGTCCGATGAGGCTCCAGTTTGCTGGAGGTGTGGTCAAACTGGGCATTGGAGATCTCAGTGTCGCAACCAACCCATGCTATTCTGTTCGCGCTGTGGTAGACGAGGAGTAATGTCCCGAGAATGTGGGTGTCAGACCCAAAGTAATCCACCTAACCGTCCCGTCCGAAATTCCGCTGACACTTCTCCCTCCGCTGCTGCGATACAAGGTACCGACCCCCGTCCGTTTATTACAGTTCACATTCATGGCCACCCGTTTACTGCTTTGATAATAATAATAATATAATAATATTTAATGTCCAACAGAAAAAAAAACATTTTCCAATTACAGGACAACAACAGATTAATATGTATAGAGTACAAAATAATATAAAGAAAATGAAACGAAATTCTAACCTTATACAGTGTGTAACATAGTAGTACGCAAAAATCCATGAATAACAATAAAAGAAAATAATTAAATAAACAGATATACCAAAACATGTAATGCAATCTAAGGGGTAAACAAAAAATATTAACTAATACGTAATATAACTAACCATTTCGAGTAATGTGGAATGAAATAAGTCAATATTCGGGCAAATTGAATCAAATAATTTACATGCGTTTACAATAGGAGATTTGTATAAAATATTTGTGCGAGGTGAGTAGTTCTAGAGAATGAGACATTGAAACGAGTATTGTATGAAGGAATATGAAAATTAATGGATGACAACAAATAAGGTGCATCCAATTTATTGTGAATAATGTTATGCAGAAATGATTTTGATTGACACCGGATCTGCCATTTCATTCATTAACAAACATATCGCTACTATAGTTGCCGATACCGTCCGACCTCCGAAACATAAACAAGCCAAGAGCTTTACCAATCAACCCGTTAATATCCATAGCGCTTATATTGCTCCGATCACCATCCTGGAAACCGAAATTCCCCATTTAGTCCATCATGCCCCAGGTCTTGGTTATGAAGTACTCCTTGGAATAGATTTTCTCTCCAGAACCGAACTCCATTTCAACATGAAAACCGGCAATTTATTCCTTGGCAGTCTCCTTGTTCCTCGAGTTAGTCCCGTTTCTCAACAATGTACTCCCTGTTCCGTTATTACCCCGCTAACCGCCGTCGAAGAAACCGAATTACGAGATTTTCTTCAAACCGAATTACCACCATTCGAAACCCTGAATGGCTGCACCGACTTAATCGAACATGACATCAAACTCCGAGATCCCACACCGATTAAACAACGATACCGTCCCCAAAATCCCCGAATGTAAACCCTCGTTAATGAAGAAGTCGACCGTATGCTAACCGAGAACATCATAGAACCGTCCGAAAGTCCATGGAGTTCACCGATTGTCATGGTCCGAAAGAAAGATGGCAAGATGCGTTTCTGTATCGACTTCCGTAAAGTCAATGAAGTCACCGTTAAAGACGCCTATCCTCTTCCGTTTATTAATGGGATTTTAGACCGCCTCCGTCAAGCCCGTTACATTTCAAGCATCGATTTAAAACAAGGGTATTGGCAGATACCGCTTTCCAAAATTAGTCGCCCCATCACCGCTTTCACCATAGCCGGCCGAGGACTGTTTCAGTTCAAAGTCATGCCGTTTGGTTTACACTCCGCCCCAGCCACTTTCCAGCGTCTTTTGGATCGTGTCATTGGACCCGAAATGGAACCCCGGGCGTTCGCCTATCTGGACGATATAATCGTGCTGGGAAGAACGTTCCACGAGCACTTAGACAACTTAAGGGAAGTTTTCCACCGACTCCGATGGGCTAGTCTCAAAATCAATCCTGAAAAATGCCAATTTTGCCGTCCGTCTCTGAAGTATTTGGGCCACGTCGTGAGTGATGGAGGTCTACAAACCGATTCAGACAAAGTAGCCGCCATCCAGCAAATACCGACTCCGCACAACATCAAAGCCGTCAGAAGATTTCTTGGGGTAGCATCTTGGTACCGCCGTTTTGTTCCGAATTTTTCAAACATCGTATCCCCACTGACCAAACTCCTCCGAAAACACCAAAAATGGAGTTGGGGCGAAGAACAAGAACAAGCTTTCGAAACCCTGAAGAACCGTCTAACCAACGCACCGATACTGTCTTGTCCTGATTTCGACCGACCGTTCGTTTTACAAACCGATGCTTCCAACACTGGACTTGGCGCAGCTCTGACTCAGCAAATCGATGGAGATGACCGAGTGATTGCGTATGCAAGTCGCACCTTAACATCCGCCGAGACAAATTATTCCGTTACCGAAAAAGAATGTTTAGCCATTGTCTGGGGAATTGAGAAGATGAGACCGTACCTGGAAGGCTATCATTTCACCGTACTATCCGACCATCAGTCTTTACGCGGGCTGCATTCAATCAAAAGTCCGACCGGCCGTCTAGCAAGATGGAGTATTTTCCTGCAGCAGTATGACTTCGAGATCAAGTACCGAAAAGGAATCCTTAACCGTGTTGCCGATGCTCTTTCCCGTGATCCTTTACCTCATACGGAGACCGACACTACCGAAACTTCCGAAATACCGATTTTTGCCCTTGAATTACCCGAATGCTCTTGTAGTAGGGGAGCTAACACGAAATCCACTGAACGAGAATGATCACAATTTTAACTGATGGTGTTCCATTTTGCCCTATCAGAGTATGCTAAAATCGATCGTCTGCCGCCTCAGGTCATACGACTTAAGGCGCTGCGGGTACTTCTTGTGGTACCAATTCTGAAAGGTTGTTTTTCGAGAAAATAACTTATACACCAAATGAAAACGTTGATAATAGCTCTTAAAAAAATATTTAAAAAAATCGCGTACATTTGATAACTCCGTAAAAAAACAATTCTTAGTCGGTTTTTCACGAACTTTCTACGAATATAACTAGGTTATGGTTGAACGAATGAAGCTGATTTTTTTTACAGAATGATGATAGGTACTACTAATGACTTAACGGTGTTTCGTTTTTAAATTTTTTCTCTAATTACAAGATTATCTTATTATCTTAACATTATAAGATATCTTATAATTAGAGAAAAAATTTAAAAAAGAAACACTCTCATAGTCATTGGCTGTACCTATCATTAGTCTGTAAAAAAAAATCAGCTTCATTCTTCCAACCGTAACCTAGTTATATCCGTAGAAAGTTCGTGAAAAACCGACTAAGAATTGTTTTTTTACGGAGTTATCAAATGTGCGCGATTTTTTTAAATATTTTTTTAAGAGTTATTATCAACGTTTTCATTTGGTGTATAACTTATTTTCTCGAAAAACAACCTTTCAGAATTGGTAGCACAAGAAGTACCCGCAGCGCTTTAAGTCGTATGACCTGAGGCGGCAGACGATCGATTTTAGCATACTCTGATAGGGCAAAATGGAACACCATCAGTTAAAATTTTGATCATTCTCGTTCAGTGGATTTCGTGCTAGCTCCCCTACTATTGGTACCGAAATAAATTTAATGCCGTAACCGACCGACCCGATACCGTACCGGATTATTGCATCCGTAACAATAATTTGTACCGTCATTTTCATTCTAACACATTAAAAGATGAAACCGATCCGTGGAAACTTTGTGTTGCCAAACCGAACCGAAACCGTATCTTGCATGAAAATCATGATTCACCTACCGCCGGACATTTAGGTGTCACCAAAACCGTAAACAGAATTTTAGATCATTATTATTGGCCAGGTATGTTCCGAGATGTAGCTAAGTATGTCCGTCACTGTGAATCTTGCCAACGGTACAAGGTATCTCAACAGCAAGCCGCGGGGAAAATGCAGCTATATCCTAACCGTTTACCCTGGGACATTGTCAGTACCGACATTGTAGGCCCACTTCCCCGTTCCTCGAAAGGAAACCAATATCTTCTGGTTTTCCAGGACCGTTTTACCAAATGGGTATGTTTTAAAGCCGTTCGTAAAGCCACCGCCGCTACTGTTTCTCAGGCTTTATTTGAGGAAGTTGTTACACGTTTTGGTACACCGAGGATTTTGATTACCGATAATGGAGCCCAGTATGACAGCCGAAATTTCAAAAATCTCCTCTCCGAACTTGGTATTACCCACCGTTTCACACCGCCGTATACTCCGCAGGCCAATCCCGTCGAACGTGCCAACCGAACTTTGAAAACCATGATTGCGCAGTTTTGTGAAGAAAATCACCGGAGTTGGGATAGGTTTTTACCTCATTTCATGATGGCTATGAATTCCTCCGTCCAAGAATCAACCGGATTTTCTCCCGCCTACTTGAATTTTGCCCGTGAACTTGTCCTTCCGAATACTGTCCACCGTCAGCAAGAACCTCCGAATCCCGATACCCCTACCGACCTGACCGCCGAAATTCCCGAACACCGTAACCGTTTAGACAATCTTCAGGATGTGTTTCAGCTAGTCGCTAGGAATATAGGCCGAGCGTTTTCAAAGCAGGCGCATCATTACAACCTCCGACACCGAGAATGGAAACCGCATGTGGGTGATTTGGTACTCCGGAAAGACCACCCTCTGTCCAAAGCTGCCATGGGGTATGCCGCGAAATTGACGCCGAAGTACTCCGGCCCATATGTCATCCACAAAGTGGAGTCACCGGTGGTATTCACCCTGAAACATCCGTCCGAGAGGACCAAGATTCCGAGAGTCCACGTTAAAGATCTGAAACCCTATCGACCATAGGGTAACCGGTATTGATTTGACAATGCCCCGTAGTCCGTTCCGTCCCGGAGGGGAAGAATTTATGTGTTACACCGCTGTGACCGACCGTATAAGTTGGGAGTTTGTTCTTATATTTTTTTAGAATGTCCGACTCCGAAATTGAGGTGTTGAATTGGGTGGAGACGTTGGAGGGGGAAGAGTGCCCCAGGACTGTAAGCAACACGAAGGCGGAGACCTGAGCGGTAGGCACACAAGCCTCCCCCCGCGCCACCCGTTCGGTGGGAACCCAGACCGGCTCCGAGGAAGTGACCGCCCCAACTACGCTACGAGGACGAGTGGAGGAGCGCCCAACTCTGCTGCGGGTGACCAGTGCCAGGGACCCCGAATTTAGTGTAGGAAAGTTAGACGTCAAGGTTGAAAAAATTATATACAAGCATTTTTTAATGGAAACGTACCAGGAATAACTTCTTAAACAACATAGTAAAAGTCCCATCAAAAAGGACTATGGCAAGTTGCGAAAATCGGCCGCCATTTTGTTTTTGTCATTTTATTGCAAATATCTCAAAAATTATGAGGTTTATGATGAAAAGTCAAGAGAAAACTTTTTTGTAAAATGCAAAAATACACTTGATGTGATATATCAAAAGGATCTATTTAAAATTTAACAAAATTATTCATATGAAAACATCATTTTCGTCCTCGTCATTTTCAGGTATGATGCAGGAATTGCAGCAATCAATTCCTAAGCATTGGCCACACTTGGAGGAACATCTTAACCCTAGTTTTTTGCAGGAGCATGATTTGCCACATGACGCTTCTTTGCAGTTGCAGAAAACCATTTTCAATATGTCAGGAGGAGCAATTTCTTTTGTTGCGGATGTAGGAACCAGATGCCCCTCTCTATCTCGTTGCCAACCATAGGCTAATGGATTCAACTTGCATCCTATCCACTCTTGTACCTAAAAAGTTAATAAAATTTTATTATTTCGGCTAAGTAATGAATTAGAGAACATACCTGATAATAGACTCTCAAAACATGTTGTACAGCAGCATCTTTGGTTGGGGGAAGCGCTGCCAAATTAAAGTTTGCAGACAGACCTTGACGAGATGTTATTCTATTATACAAAGTATATCTTAACGTGTCAATATCTTCTTTGCTTTTCTTGGGCCTATATAACTTTGTAATGAATTGTACACCTGCTTCTATTAACTGATTCTTATCCGAATTTTGTTGATAAAATATTTGAAGTCTTTCGCATAAAGAAATGTCTTTCTTTAACCACTGTAAACAGAGTTTTTTGCTTTTTTTGAATATAAACGAGGTCGTATCACAACCTGATACAGCATGAAGAAACAATATGTGCTGTTTAACATGCCCTAGTTTTTCTTGAAGCTCCGATATGTTCGTTGCTTTATCAGCTTTAGCAGCTTTTCCTGGCCGAAGTAAAAACATTTTATCATATTCTGAATGATGAATCAACAGAACGGCAATATCTGTATCCTCAGATACAACTACGATTGGTCTACCAGAACTTGAAAGTTCTACTGCAGTTCTAACGATTAAATAGTCTGCGTCACTTTCAGCCACTTTTACCTTTAAGACTGTTTTTTCAAATCTAAACTTTAAAAGCTCTATCAGTTTCTGTTTGTTATTATTATTTCGTAAAAATTCTTCTTGTGGTGTAACAATTGTATTCTCCAACTTTACTGATATTTCTAAAGCATGTTGTGATCTGATCTGTTGCAAAGCATCCTTTGTTGAAAAATTATCTGAATTGTATCCATCAAAAACAATTACACAGTCCTGACCATAAACATGTTTAACATAATTAACATATTGGTCGCAAATTTGGTTAAACGTGGCAGGCTTCTGCCATAAAACTTTATGTAAGAGAAAACCGCCATCAATTATATGCATTGCATTTTGCTCTGTGCCCGAAGTAGGTGTAGTTAGAGCATCAAACTCTTTGAAGAGAAGGCTTTTTGTTCCTTTTCTTAAGACACCATCTTTAAACAGTGATAGCGGATATGGAGATAATTCGAACCTAAAACAGTCTTTTATTTCTTCTGGAGTTTTGTTTGAGCAAATAATTCTATTAAATAATTGCATAGGAGACACGTTCACGTAGTTGCTATTAATTTTAATGCTACTACTCATTTGTGAAAAGTTCTTAATCCGATCTGTTCGCTTGCACTTAATATCTGTGAATAATTTGCCTACATTGTTGGTGAGTAATTTTCTTCCAATTTCATCCGCCAAATCGCAGTTTATATCGTGTTTAGCTATACGTCCAGAGAACAGTGATGTGAACTCCTTGCATTTAAAAGGGTTGTATTCCTCTAGCCAATCTAAAATTTTTCGCAAGTCAGTTTCATCCCGTTGTTGGCGTGAACGACTTAACTCTATATGTTGTTCAGAAGAGACTGACTTACATCCCAGAAAATCTTCCATAGCTGTTGATACAGGCATACAAACTGACATACCTGCTATCCATCTGGCCAAAGAAGAATTAGTGAACCCACGTCCATGGGTTAAGCCTCCAGTGGTTTTGATTGACCTCATTAAATTCTGCTCGATGACCATATCGGTCCAAGTACCGGACCAGAAGTTATTGGTTCTTCTCACAGTAAACATTCCCTCAGAATCAAATTTTTCATAATTTTCGGGACTCATAGTATGAAGTTTCTGAATCTGTTGTAAATAAATGTGAGTACTTTTAGCATAATTGTTATGACCTGTTGCGTAGAATATTGGGATCATCAGTTTTAAACAGTGAGTATGAAGAGACCAGTTGCCTGATCTTTCTGCTCTAACAAACAACTTAATAATATTGACCAATTTAAAATAATTACACCATAACCGTGCGGTTCGACTGCTTTGAGAGAGCTCACTAATTTTAAGATCAATTTTTTCCAACATGTTCTCGATCAACTGATTAATTTCGACTTCATTTGCTAAAGGCCGATTATATAAAATACAAATTTCCTCAATATTGTCATCAGTTAGAACTATGTCAGAGAGTAGCAGTAAGCCAAGAGCTTCCTGTGTAAGAAAATGGCATCTTAGAGCTCGTGCATATGCGTGACCCGAAATCATGTGTGGAACAGTATTCTTTGCATATATCCTTTGCCAAAGTTCTTCGATTCCACTACCGGACATTATATTCCCAATGCTTCCCATAAATGACATAAGAGTATGGAAGCCGCCGAGTCGAACTATAACTTTAGACAAGATACTACTTGAGTTGGATGCTTCTACGATGTCCACAGCTTTTTAAAAAAGCGGTTGATCAAAGGTGACAATACAAGGTTTATTATACGAGCGGCATTTTTCAGCTGCAAACAATAGTGCTGTGTGTATAGTACTTAAGTTTGAAGGGTCCAAGTTTATGAAGGGCAGAGGTGTTATAGTGCTAGTCGTAAATTCTATATCATATGAGACAGAAGACATATATCCACTCCATGATACTTTTTTATGGAGATATTTAGTACCAAGTAACCAAAGTGCATCTAATCTTGCTGCAATTTTTTCAACTTCAGGTTTCAAAAATTGTATTTCCGGCATTGTGACTGTTTTGAGACCAGACTTTGCGGGTTTATTGTAAAACTGAAAGAGATGCAAGAAGTTAAAAAAACTCTATTTCTCTTTATTTTTAACCATAACAATGCTTCTTTCCCTATTTATACAGGGGAAAGCAAAAAAATATATATTTAATAAATCAAAAACTAACCTGTATTGGTAAACTTCCGAAGTGTCCAATTTCGCTGGCTTGGATTTTTTGCTTAGGTCTTGGAACCTGAAAATTTTCTGTTGCTGGTTCAGGAGTAATGCATATGATACCGCCCATAGAGTGAAAAGTCCCATGTCCATCGATTGTTCTGGTGTTGACGTCGGCGTTATCAAAAACGAACTGCAAAAAACTGTCCGCTGGGATATTTTCCTGAACATTTTGAATTGCTGAACTTTCAAAATTAAGACACTCTGAATAAGAAATGGAAACGCCGATAGTCGACAAAATATCTATCAAATTTTTTGAGCCATATTTCCTATGTAGAAGTGTTCCGAGGCCAAACATTGTGGGTGATACGAAGGATCTTACTCTAACTAAAGAAATGATAAAATTTTCCAACGCAGCTACCTTTGTTGTGTATGCAGCTAAGTTTTTCTTATCTTTGAGAACCAACTCGTGAAAAAAAGATTTAAGAGAATCAGGAAATTCCTCTGTTCCTCCAGTTTTAATATCATCTAAGTTTGGATAATTCTGCAAATTGCATGTCATACCTCTAATATCCTCTCTTAAAATTTTAGCTGCGGCAGTTACAATTTTTGCACGATCAAAGGTTTTATCCTTTGACCACTCTTCGCTTAAAAGTTTTTCACAGTTTCCTCTAAAACTGACGATACTTTGTTTTCCTGATAGAGAAGATATTATTATACTATCTTTATACTTTTTCTTCAATCTCATTTTCAAGTTTTTTTCAGACCATGGCTGAAAACTCTCTGGTAAAAGGGTAATCATCATTTCAATTAACTCTTTAATTGCAAACTGACAATTCTCGGAATCGTTTTCAATAAAATTACAAATTTTTTCAAAAGCCTCTTCTAGAGGAGGATTTACCGGTCGGCCTACATGATCCTGAGATTTATCTTGCATAAATTTATTAAAGCAATTCACATGATAAATCGCTTCTGCTGCAACCAGGTCTATTTGATTATTTATTTTATTAAATATTTCCAGCCCCCACTTGTCATTTCTTTCATTGCAGCGGTTAATTATCTTATTTTTAAATTCTAAAGTGCAGACCTGGCGAAACTCAACATTTTTCTTATATTTCTTAATGGCTTGTATATCAATGTATTCGTCGCATAAAAAACAATGCTTCTTAAAATCAAAACCTTTACTGATCGATCTCAGTAACTTAGATGTACTTGGGGCGTTACTTTTTAGTTTTAATAAATTGGTAGGGTGCGTATATTTATTTCTACATTCTTTGTGTACAACAACGCTGCACACATTTGTTAAATTTTGCCACAAACTATCGTTACGTTCCTTACTAGCCCTTATTATTGTTTCAATTCCTTTCTTGGTAACTTTCACTACATCTTGGCCACTTTTATCGCAAATCACACAAATAAGTTCATCAGCCATACCTCTAAAGAGTCTGCAAACAGGTTAAAATAGAAATATTAAGCGTCGCAAGTTCCAAACAAAAACAATAATTTTATTATTCACACGAAAACCAAGCCGGAAACAAACGTATCGAGCGCGTGAAAAATGACAATAAATCAAAATGCTTCATGTCGCAACTCGCAAGGTCTAGTCAGCTGACGCGGCGTTGCCAGTTCTGATATCGGTACCTAAATGTCAGAAAAACATACTAATAAAAAGAAGTTTTATTCGAGGCTATGACATTAAAGTAATTAACTAAATACTACAATCAGATTTTTTTTTATTAATAACTGTTAATAATATTTTTTGTGCATTTGAATATAAGTTGAGAGAGGGGTGTCAAAACTATATTAGTCGATGTATTTTTTCATTTAAAAAAATAAATTTCTTTTGAAATTTATCCGTAAACTTAATAGTTTTTGAGATACAGGCATTAATTTGAAAAAATCAAAATGGCGGCCATTTTTTTGCAACTTGCCATTACCAGAATCTACGGGACTTTTAGTATGTCATTTAAGACCATATTTTAAGTACTTTCCCGCTAAAAAAAAACATTTGTATATAATTTTTTCAGAAGTTTGGACAAAATTCCGACAACTTGACTACACTAATTGGCGGTTCACTTGTGTTGGAGGTGCGGGAGGCTCGGGCATTGGCGGAGAGCATGCCCGGCCCCACAGGCCACCATTTTTTGCTCGAGGTGCGGCGTAGTGGGAAGACTATCGGCGCGGTGCCCGTGCCGCCCTAGGATACCTGAGACCCGGGACCCGAAGGGGCATTTTGCCCTGGGGGGGCCACCACAATAACCATGTTATCCTCGAAAAAAAAAGAGGAATAAACCGATCAGTATAGCAACCGAATTTCAATATTCCGTCCTGTTTTCCCGTCCCCGAGTTTTGTGTTTTAGGATACCGTGCCGAAAAGAGTTCCACTCTTTTCTTTCCGAAGATAGGGGAGTGTGTAACGAAGCACCCGGAATTTCCCCATTTAGTTTGCCGTTTACAAGGACCACCCTGTATAGTAAGGATTGGTTTGGGCTTCGTTACGCAAGAAGACCGTGATATTGAGCATTTTCCGCAATGCCATGGAGATACCGTAATTAATTAGTCCGCCTACGACCGCTCCTGTTGGAATTTTGGAATTATTTTTGTAACCACCGAAGGATGTTGTCCTGGCGAAGATGAGGGACAATTAATATTCTTTGGTTTCAGCGCCGTTAATTATTTATAAGATGTTTTAGATTCCCATAATAAGTAAAATCAAGGATAGAACGAGTTCAAATCGAGTTGTTTACAACTTTTGCAGTCCCGTCCGTATGCCTGCATGTTGCGATAAGAGTGTTAAAGCGATAGCGCCGTTTGAGAAGAAAAAGTCCAAAGGAGCTAGTTGCAGATTGGATTGATGAGTACTTAGGTTTGATTACGCTTAATTAGGTAAGCGCTGTTAATTAATGCCATGTTAATGGGCAGTAGTAAACCTTGTCAGAAACCGTCGAGAGAGGTGTCCACAGAGGCGCTGTAATTTTTCTAGTTGTTTGCAAGTTGTCCCAGATTTTTAAGATAATCACAGGAGCCGCAATTAATTAAAAACCGAATTATTTTCTACCGGGCTCGGTACGAGCACCGCCCGGCTTTGGAAATTCCCTGTTCCACTTCTACCAAAATTGGTTTCCTTTAAAAGGAAAATGCTCATTTTGGGAGGGATCTTTCTGCTTCATACTTTCGAGTTGTAAGTACGCCTTTTGATTTTTCTAATTTGCGAAACCGTATCATTCCGAATCCACCGAACCCCTTTTGCTTTACCCTTTTACCGTTTGAGCGACCGTAAGTCAATCCGTTATCCTTTCCGTTTGACTACCGTTTTGAGTTTACTTTTTTTTACCTACCGTAACTTTTACCCCGTTCCGCTAAGTTTCATTACCGCCTTAAGCTTACCGTATTTTCTATCGATAGTGTTACCACCGTTTAATTAATATCACCGTTACTTAACCAAGGTAAGCGCTTAATTTTCAATTACGTTGATTAAAGGGGGGGAAGTATATTCTGTTCTCCTTGTTTTTTCCTCTTTTCGTTCCCCTAGACACCGCTAATTGATTTGTGCTTTATTGCTTTATTCCCTTTAGGAAATTTACCGTCAGGGCCGTCGGCCATATTTTGTTTTAGATAATCCGGAAGTGACCGCCGCCATTTTGTGGTGAACCCTGACCGATCCCTGGTTATTCCGTTCTCCACTAGAGGATACCCGGAGGCTTTCCACCCCGTCCGCGAAGACCGCACCGCCCCTTTTCCCAAGACTTCGGGGGTGCTGAGTGAAGTCTTGGTGGCGCCCGAGAGACCGACCGACCGTTTACTTTGTGAATTGAATCGTACAATTATATAATTAGTCATCCATTAAAGGAACTTGAAATAATATTGTGCTTTCATCTTTTAAGGTACCGGTTGTGCACGAGCGAAGGGGGAAGTTCGTCGCACGATTATAAAATATTTTGAAACTGTAGTTGGTGAAATTGCATATCTGAACGATAACTCTTTAAAATAGCCCCGTATAATGCTTTGGTTTAACATCATTCCCTTTAACCGATATGTTAAAGTGTAACTTATGGCCGTCTGCATCTATCTTGAAATAAGCCGAGCTCACGTAAGAGCTTAAGTAGTTAAGCGGGATTAGAGTTCAGTTGTAATGCACCACGCTTTTTTTCAAGCAAGCTTTGTTAAACTATGTTTGGCAACATTGCATTTTTACAAAAATATTGTAAACATAATCTTATTCACTGTTTGCTTTTATTTTTTAAACAATTACTTTTGTTCCTAAGTCAGTTAAGTAGGAGTAAAGAAAAAGTTAATTTTTTAAGCGCCGAAAAACATCACCTTTTGACAATAACTTTTATAGATGATATATTGCTGCCTATATTAGATGAAATAAAATTTTACACGTAACATAATAATTTGTGGTCGTCCACAACATTCATGTTGCTTGGAGACCACAACGTTCCAGTACTACGAGGGAGATTTTGTCTCTATTAATTTTAATACCTTTTACTTTGAGGGTTTGCCGAATCGTATTTACAGTTTCCCTACAAATGAATATAACATCTTTTGAAGGGACAAACCCCCTTTGTCCTCGTTTGTCCTACATGTTCAGAAAATAGAGACAAGTCCCAAAATCACCACAAAACTGACCCAAACAGAAAATAGTGCACATACGCCATCTACCAGCAATCGTAGTATGTAATATTGTCAACATAACTGACCAGCGCAATGGCCACTTCCGCCACGTGCTGGGCTATTCTCCACCATCGTTACATTCTTCTCTTCTCTTACTTTTTACTCGTACTCGTAGGGATAAAATGATGTATTGTAGTAGAAAACCAAATTGAATTCGTGACAATACAATGCTGTTTATGAAAACAAAACTTCAATTTTTACTAAACGAAGATAAATTTTATATATTTAATAAATTAAACTTATGCAAAGCGCAAATGCGTAAACTGTAGGTGCACAAATATGTATGTATGTATTTTCATGCAAACAAAATCAAATTTTAATTATAATTTAATGATAATCCAAATCTAGTGTATAAAAATAATATATTTAAAAAATAATTCTAATACTAAAACTACAAATTCATTTACATATTTTTAAAACAATTAATAATTAAATATTTTTCAAAATTTTCAATTAAAAATTTTTGCCTTCGGTCGCTGTACATGTGTTTTGAAATAGAAAAAGATCTTTCTACATCAACAGATGTTATTGGGGCGTTTTTCAATTTTACTATTATTAGCGGATCAATATTAAAATTAGGAATCTGCTCTACATCAAGAATTTTGGAAATATTCTTTATCTGTAAAAACCCTGAATTTTTTTCAATCACATTTTCAAATTTTTGTAACACAGCGGTACCTACTTCTCCTTGAACTATTTTGCAATAATTTTGGAAATTGTCTACTAGCTTTACCGATTCTGTTAAGGACATGCCTTCCTTTTCTAAATTTTTTATTATTTCTGGCACAAAACTATAATGTGATTTAATAAAAGCCAATTGTTGCATTAGTTCAGAAGATGTTACTAATTTTTGAGATTTCTCTAACGCAATAGAATTTTTATCTTTAATGTCCAATACAACTTTTGCAATATTTTGAAAATTGTCTGCATAAAAAATAGCCGCTTTAATCAAAGTACCCCATCTGGTTAATATGGGTTCCGGTGGCAACTTTGTATTTGGAAGAGATTCTTTGTAAAGTTGAATTCTTAGAGGGGCCTTTAAAAATACCTTTTTTATATTATTAATTAAATCATTTACTAAAGGAAATCGTAATCTAATCTCTTCAGCTTCTCTATTAACACCATGAGCTAAACAAGTAATGTGCATTAAATTATCGTAAAATATTTTTAAATTTTGGGCAGCTTTGATCATGTAGGGAGCCGCATCAGATAGCATTAACAAAACGCGTTCTGAAGGAATTGTACCTGGTAAATAAAAGTGAGACAACCCTTCTTGAATACATCGTGTAATAGTCACATTATTTGTTTTGTCCAATTGTTTAGAGTATATCAAATACGATTTACTACTTTTATCTTCATGAAGGATTCCAATTAACATATTTATTCTTGGCGGTTCTGATGATTTGTTTCTTTGTCTTGGTAACTTTATCTTGTTGTTTTATTGATCCTTCCTTCCTCTTCAGAGATGTTAAAATTTCCGCAACTTGCCTTGATCGCTTTCTAGCCTTTTCAACAACACCTGAAGAAGTACTTGAAACTGGATTTAGTTTATTCAATAGCGTACCTGGAGTATCCCCTTCTTGAATTGTTGTGTCATGGACAGTTACTGGCGATACATTGTCCTTTGTTGGTTGGGAGTCATAGACCGAGAGCCCGCGTAGAAAATACATCGTCATGGGTACAAAAGGTTTGATGTAACCAAGCAGTAGAATGTCACCGTGCGATTCCAAAATCGCCCGTCTGCCGGCCGGCGGCGGTCAACTTAGCGCGGGGGCGAATTTTGAAAACTGTTCCAAATCACATAATACATCGTCATTGGTACACGTATGATTTTTTGCAATCTGATCCGGAAATATGTACCCAATTCGTAGTTGCAACGGCAGACGTTGTATCTGGGCAACTTTTCCGAGCAGACGCGATTAAAAACATTAAAAAATTATTAAATACCTCGTCATAAGGTACACGCTCGAATTATAGCTTAAAATAAAGCTCTTTGAATGTAGAATTTGGGAAAACTAACGAAAACGCGGCAGACGGTCGCATAACTATAGCAGACGCCTTTGAAATTTATAGCTCGATCTGCGTTTAACGCATTACTCCCCGTGCGATAAAGCGAGAGCGCTGTCACACAAGCACGCTCTGTCGTATAGGTACTTGTAAAAACGGAACTACAGCTGAAAGTAGGTAAAATGTAGGCATGCCACAAATAATGGGATTTATGAAATTTTCTCAACTGTCACAAAACATGACCAAAAATATGAAAACATATATTTCTACACTAGGTATACATGTAGGTAAATGCAGTATTAATATGTAAATAACGACTAACACAAGCTACAAAACGTTATATAAAAAAGTGTTTGGAAATTGGAATGCAAATATAGAATATAGAAAACGAATCTCATCACCAAAACTAGCAACAAAACAACAAAAAAGAAGAAAATTCATATCTGGGATAGGTATTCTGAAAAATAAATATAGTTCTTATTAATACTATAATACACATGTATTTGGGAATACTTACATCATATTATCGGCTTCACTCGTCTTCATCACTGGAGGATATATACAATCTTTCATCTCCCGGTATATATTTGGCATCGGATGTGTCATTAGTTATGCATATTTCTTCCAGAGTTGAAGGCGTTTGTGGACCTACAAACCACTGAGGATACAATTTGTCATCGAGCAGCACCCAGCCGTGTTCTGTAGGATTGTAGAAACTGATATTCGCGTTGCACTGCACCACAGAGCACAGATTTGGTTAACACGTTTTATTTTACAGTGCAAAACATCTCTGCAAGGAGGCAGTAGACTGCCATCAAACTTTTTGAGACTGTCTAATGGATTAGTATGTTCATGTTTTGGTTTGTAATGATTTAATAATGTGTCAAATCTGGCTTCATTAATACATGCACCGGAACTGACCAGTGAACAAATAAGCGGCATTAAACATTTCTTATGCAAAATGTATAATCAACCCAATTATGAAAATATTAATGAAGCCAGATTTGACACATTATTAAATCATTACAAACCAAAACATGAACATACTAATCCATTAGACAGTCTCAAAAAGTTTGATGGCAGTCTACTGCCTCCTTGCAGAGATGTTTTGCACTGTAAAATAAAACGTGTTAACCAAATCTGTGCTCTGTGGTGCAGTGCAACGCGAATATCAGTTTCTACAATCCTACAGAACACGGCTGGGTGCTGCTCGATGACAAATTCTATCCTCAGTGGTCAACTCTGGAAGAAATATGCATAACTAATGACACATCCGATGCCAAATATATACCGGGAGATGAAAGATTGTATATATCCTCCAGTGATGAAGACGAGTGAAGCCGATAATATGATGTAAGTATTCCCAAATAGGTACATGTGTATTATAGTATTAATAAGAACTATATTTATTTTTCAGAATACCTATCCCAGATATGAATTTTCTTCTTTTTTGTTGTTTTGTTGCTAGTTTTGGTGATGAGATTCGTTTTCTATATTCTATATTTGCATTCCAATTTCCAAACACTTTTTTATATAACGTTTTGTAGCTTGTGTTAGTCGTTATTTACATATTAATACTGCATTTACCTACATGTATACCTAGTGTAGAAATATATGTTTTCATATTTTTGGTCATGTTTTGTGACAGTTGAGAAAATTTCATAAATCCCATTATTTGTGGCATGCCTACATTTTACCTACTTTCAGCTGTAGTTCCGTTTTTGCAAGTACCTATACGACAGAGCGTGCTTGTGTGACAGCGCTCTCGCTTTATCGCACGGGGAGTAATGCGTTAAACGCAGATCGAGTTATAAATTTCAAAGGCGTCTGCTATAGTTATGCGACCGTCTGCCGCGTTTTCGTTAGTTTTCCCAAATTCTACATTCAAAGAGCTTTATTTTAAGCTATAATTCGAGCGTGTACCTTATGACGAGGGATTTAATAATTTTTTAATGTTTTTAATCGCGTCTGCTCGGAAAAGTTGCCCAGATACAACGTCTGCCGTTGCAACTACGAATTGGGTACATATTTCCGGATCAGATTGCAAAAAATCATACGTGTACCAATGACGATGTATTATGTGATTTGGAACAGTTTTCAAAATTCGCCCCCGCGCTAAGTTGACCGCCGCCGGCCGGCAGACGGGCGATTTTGGAATCGCACGGTGACATTCTACTGCTTGGTTACATCAAACCTTTTGTACCCATGACGATGTATTTTCTACGCGGGCTCTCGGTCTATCAGTCTGTGCTTCATGCGGTGATCTTTGGTGAGCGTGTTCTTCGTTCTACATTGTCGGCGACGTTATCTCTTTGTGGGTCGGGTAACTCCATGACATTTTCTTCGGGGCCAAGGTAAGCATAATCTGGTATGGCATCGATGTTTAGAGGGAAAATGCCTGTTGCACGAAAAGCAGAAACAGCATTATCTACAGTTGCCGAATTTGTCCAAGCAACTGACAGTAATTTTCCCAATTGCAACCTGGAAATTTTTCTGGTAGGATTTGCTCGAACATAAGCGGTGCAAGCGTTATTGAAGTGCGCCTTTAAGCTTTTAAAGAAAGCCCGATTTAATGGCTGGAGGTATTGTGTTGTACGGCTAGGCAAACAGAAAAGTATCACATCATGTTGCTCAGTATATTCCAACATCTCGACAGAGTTGCAGTGGCTAGCATGTCCATCTAATATTATGATAACCTTCCCCTCGGGTTATTTCCAGTTCACCGTGTTCCGGATACATGCGGCTACGTGGTACGACTCCTCTTTAAAGCTGGGTCGTGTCGCTTGTCCGCCCTCGGTAGGTACTCTAATTGCTCGTGGTGGTGGCAATCGGTAGACTAACGGAGATGCGAAGTGGGAAGTTTAACCCCAAATAATAAGTTAAACAGCAACAGACTACTTCAAAAGAAAGAAGAAAAGAACCGAAAAAAAAACCCTAAAATGATGTTATTAATTTGAATCCTGTCCGAGTGGTTCATTTATACCTCACTGAAAAAGAGAGGGTTTCTTTCGTTGTTACAATACGAAATGCCCTAGCTCGACAGCTTATCTACGTACGTTGATTTCAGGTTTCAATGTCAATCTAAAGGAAACACCATTTGGTGAATATCGCAGAGATAAAGATAATACTTACGCCAAAAAAAATTAATAAATCCCCTGAAGGTTAAGGGGTTTGAATGGTCTCAACCAATTCCCCAAATCAATTGTACTTCATGAACCAGAAATCCGCAAATCAGCGATCTTAATTTATATTAGGCCATGAAGAAAATTAACGACGCACAATAAATTACAACCTGTAGCTTGTTAAGGAAAAAGAAGTGCAGATGGGTGATTTTTGCCTGATCAGTAACGTACATGCGCCTAGGAGCGGAGAAATGCTCACTCGCAAGCACGACAGTGGCGTGGCCAATAATATGCCTGTAAAAACATAGGCGTAGCAGAATTGAACGGTGCAAAGAATTTAAACCCTTACAGGGTGTTCGGTCAACCCTTACCAAACTTGAACTACATTTCAATGTGGCAAGGAAAAATATAATGATTTGTGCGTCCAACTTGACGGGGTTGCCTCTGAAGAGGGAACAATGAATCTTGACGAATTTGAAAACGAATTCATAAACGTTAGTGCTCGAGAAACAATTCTTTTGTTGAATTTGAAGCAAACAGGTAACGAGTCTGCAAACCAAAGCAATATAAATACGGATAGCAATTCTGAAACTTCTATTAAGGGGACAAATGCTAAATTACCACGAATTTCCTTTGATGGAAATTGTGTCGAGTTGAAATCTTTCTACGAAACCTCTTCCCTAATTCACAACAATTCATGTTTGTCCGATATTGAAAAATTTATGTATTTGAAAGGCAGCCCACTCAAAAATAAAGGCAAAATAAAATTAAAATAAAAAAAATTCCGGAAGTTCGTTGATAAGTATTTAACGCACGTATGGGCGTTGGGCAATCTTTCAGTACCAGTAGTACACTGTTCTGCATTCATTTACCTCATACTAATGCCAAAATTGGATGCACGCACTAAAGCCAAGTTTACGGAATTGGAACCTAAATCCATTCCTAAGTTGGATGATATTAGTACCTTTTTAAAACAACGGTGCGAGTTAATGGAAGAAATCGACACAAACAAAATTTCAACAAACTCCTCCAATCATGCACAAAATAGTAATAGTAAAAATAATTTTAACAAAGCTTGTCGGATGCTGTTATTTTTAATTCATATAAAGGAATATTGTCTTTTACCTTGACGTCGCTTGATCTAGCAGGAGTTAGTTGAACTTGGTCGATGTCGAGCCTGGGAATTTCCTGTGACTCACCACTTGTTGACGGCGTAGGTGGCCACCTTCTGCTTGTTGGGATTCTGTCACTCCCCTTTTCTAGCTGGACCCCAGTAACTCGATTGGTACTTTATTAGGTAATCTTCGCTGTTACTTTGTGGAATTTGAAAAAAACAAAATGCTGGCGAGAAAGGCAAATTGCAAGCTCTAAGACAAAACGCTTGCTTGGGGCTTCCCGTTTTAGTTGATAGTTCGTAAACTCTGAAGAATTGCGATTTACGGCGATGCCACTATTGGAAATTTTCCACTCCGATATTTGTATGTGAAGTGAAAATGATGACATAATTTATTTCGTACTGCGTAATATAGAAACTAGTAATAGGTCGAATAGTACTTGCTTCGGTGTACACAGACACTTTGGGTACAAACGACACTTAGTTTAAAACTACTTCGCAGTGTTATAAAATGGTGCGCGCGAAACAATCTGCTGTTTGCATGCTAACTTCTCAACATCAAAACGCGCACTCTTCTTTTCACCGATATTAATGTCTATAGTCTCCTCCGGTGAAAGTACATTCCACTTATTCTAAATTTAAAACTACAACAGATTATACCTACGTTCACAAAACTTAGGGTGGAATTCATAGATATTACTTAAGTTAGACTTAAGCTACGGTCCATCTATTTCGTTTAGTAGTAGCGTTTAGACGACGCGATAAAGCGTGTCGACTAATCGACAAGGTCCGGTTTTGAGCGTTTTGAAAACGATTCAGTAGTGCGATTCTTTCAAAATGGATGTGTTAAATGTTGTTATCGATGCATTGTATGATGAGGAAGAAGAAGAAGACCTGCTTTTAATGAGTCTATGTAAGAAAAACGAAAAGACAAAAAACATGTTCTTGAGCCGAGAAACTGAAGGATGTTTCCAACTTTTGATAACTCGCCATTTGATGGATGACGACACAAAATTTCAAGAATACTTCAGATTAACAAAACATGAATTTTTTGGAGTACATGACATTGTATCTGAGAATCTACGCACTGTACCTTCGTCATTCGTTCGCCGTCCGATTTCAAGTTGCGAGAAGCTGGCTCTAACATTGAGGTAAAGCGTTTGGAATGTAGATGGCTTTTGAGACTATACTCCTTTTTGATTTTGCAGATATCTCGCTACAGGAGAGTCATTGCGATCATTATCCTTCCAATTCAGAATTTCCCATAATCATGTAGGCAGAATCGTGAAATCTGTTCTGTGTGTACTTGCAGAGAAACTACTTCCATTGTATTTACCAGCTCCGACAGAATATGATTTGAAAGCGGTAGCAAATGAATTTTTTGAAAAGTGGAACTTCCCGAATTGCTGCGGAGCAATTGACGGTAAACACGTTCATATTGTTTGTCCCAAAAACACAGGAAGCTTGTACTTCAATTATGAGTCATATTTTTCCATTGTTCTATTAGCTATTGTTGCTGCAAAATATAAGTTCATATACGTTGATGTTGAAGCTTACGGGAAGGAAGGAGACAGCGGCATATTTCAAAGATCCTCCGTCTATCAACATATACACAAAACTCTACCAAAAGAACGGATTCTCCCAGGAACTGGTATTGTCGCACCACATGTTATTATCGGTGATGAGGCTTTCCAATTGACACAAAGTGTTTTAAGATCATACCCTAGAGATCAAGCGAGAGTCGATATTGAAAAGCGAATTTTCAATTATCGCATCTGCCGAGCTCGAAGAACATCAGAAAATGCTTTCGGCATTCTCTGTCAGACATTTCGAATTTATTATGCACCGATAGCGATTGATCCAATTTGGATAGACAAGATTATTTTGGTCACCTGCAGTTTACATAATTTATTACGCTCATCCAGAACTCTCTCACTATTCTCAGACCCCACTGATATTCGGATGCCAGAAGAAAACATGATTAATTTGCAACATGTGTGTTGTGGAAGGGAATAATTATAAACATAAAATGGATTACCTGTTTGCTGGTTCTCCTTACCTTATTCTTTTCTTCATATCACGAGTGCGGAGTGAATCGCGACTGGCCGGTATTATCGAATTTAATTTCAATTGCACCTACTTTTAGCTGTCACCAAAACGCGTCTCTCGTCTTATTTGGTCTTTGCCACTCTCACCTCATTCTTCTTATCACTTTTAGGTACCAACAGGCAGGGATAAGAGGTGGGAGAATTAGCGGAAAATAGGAAATAAAATGTTGCTCAAAATAGAGCTAAAGATTAATGAAAACGAAACAATGTGGGTGGCAATTCAGCAACAGCAGCGTTCCAAAACCGAAACGTGTTTAAGGACTACTTCAATACCCAGTGGGAACTGTAGCTTGGCAAGAACGACATGTTACAAGAACAGATGTAAGCTAACTATGCTAATATACACAAATAAGTCAAGATTCTTTATTATCACCAATACAATTCCTGTATACAATGAATAATAAATTATTGATGCATATTATATTCTTTATTGAAATTTATGCTGTGGTTCTAGCCGAGGTTCAAAATTTTCCAGAAGTTCTGCACAGATATAGATAGGCTGAGAAACATGTTCTGTGGCGTAAACCCACTGATTTTCATATTGAGATGATGAAGTTGAAGTTGAATTAGCAGAAAGAGCTTATGTTGGTGTTGGTGTCGCAGAAACGGATGTGACAGCAGATCCACAATTTTCCAGTTCTAATTCTGATATTATTTCCAATACTCTCTGTTTCGCACGAACCATCAGTGCTGGTGGGAAAGTCATAACTGTCTCTGCGATGCTTTCGAAGAATGTTTTAACAGGATGTGACTTTACAGTATTGCATCGTGATTCCATTCGTTGCAGAAACGCGTTTCTTTCGTTACTTCTTTTGCAAATTGTGTCCAAAATGTTGTCAGTTGTTGTCCTTCTCTTTTTGCTTGGTATCTTACCCGTGTCTCGCTGTTCGTCTACTTGACTTTCTGCTACCTCCGTACGTTGAGTCTGCTCTTCCTGGTCACGAATCCCATCATCGCCGTCCTCTACATCAGCCTCCTCTATAGTACTTTCATTTGGTAGGGTGTCATCATCCATACCCTTTGCATCACTCATACTTGGGTTAGGTGAAAAAGCTTCTTCGTTTATAGAGTTTGTTGTACTTTTCCTACATCTTTCTATGTTTTGTAAGAAAGCCAGCGCGTCCATGTGCTACCATTCCTTTATTTTTGTAGCCGCAGACCCGGTTCCCTGCTTCATTTCTTTTTGCTTTTTCTAATAGACATCCTTTAAGCTTTTCCAGCGAGTTTTGCATTCTTCAACTAAAACCCAAAATCAACCTGCCTACTGTATTTTTATTCTTTGTACTTACCATTTTTGCCTACAATTTCTGCCCACGTTTGGTCTTTATAATGTTTATTTTTTGCGTCAAACAAGCCTCCTAAAGAGAACCGCAAACGGTTGCCTTTGGTTCTTTTGGCCATATTTCCCTTCGCGATTCCTAAACGCGCGCGATTATTTTGCCTCCCGAGCAATTCGATTTGTAGACGCTTCGACTTGCAGCGTCTAAATGAAAGCGATAGACCGGTTATGCGTAAATGCATTTGAGCAAGTGACGCGGCAGTCAATCTGCAGATAGCATTTTTCATTGATGGTATCCATTGAATATATTGGCTACGAATGTAGGGTTTAACACGCACTTCACATCCAAAGTCAGTACCTATGCCTAGATGTATTTGGCAATAACCGGTTCCTCAGTTAGAGTTGCATGATAAAGGTTCAGTGTGATGTTCTGGTGGTGCTATATTTTCCTTCACCTCGATATCTTTATGTAACTCCAACCGTCTATGTTTTATAAATGCTTCTCGAGCGAGTGGTGGGGAAAACGACCTCATACGGCACGGCACATCTCAGCAGTTGTGAACCGCTACCCCAATGCACTCGTCTTCTCGGTGGACATGAGGCAACAATGTTCATGGAAAATTGTCACACATGACAGCGGAATCTAAAGAAAAGGTACAATTCAATTACGGAAAATGCAAATGGGGGTACTTACAATAAGCCAGCAAAAAACGCAATTATACTCGTATCTTCCCTATTGGAGTTGTCTTTATCTCCTTTTAAGTCATCATACGCTTTCCAGGTAGCATCCAACCTTCTGCTGTACGCAATGTAATTTCCCACACATTGACCAACTTTTGTGTAATTTGTTTTTAAAGATGGTACGGCTTGAAATGCAATAATGGCTCGTAAGATGTAGGTATTTCCACACAAATCTATCTTACACACTACGTACGAAAGTTTCCTAGTCATGTAGTTACATACATTAATAACTATGTTTGGTGAATATGCAATGACGCTTTGCGTAACACACCCCCATGCACAGCCATATTTTGCTGTTAAACAAGAATTGACAGAAATATATACATTGAATGAAATTTAATTAATATTATACTCAAGATTAGGGACACAATTGTTGAAAAAATGTGTGTATGGTGGCACAAACGAAGCACAACCGATTGTGATTAAACCCGTCGTTTGTGCTTTAATTTCGTGCGTGAAGTCAACTGAGCATTTTGAATTGTCCATAATTTTTGTATGACTGGTTCTGCTGGCACTTACTATATACGGCACAAACGAAGCATAACGATTAAACCTAAATCCGTCGTTGTATGTCCTGCTCACTTTACGGACCCGGTATTATGGATATTTTTTAATCAATTTGATTCAGTGCTTTAACATATGATGTTACACACAACATTTGCGGTCATTGCACTTTTTGTAGCGATAGCCCATGGATTTTATGATTTTGTACAAACTGGTCCTTCCTTGGGTAAAATCTAATTCCTTAGTAGCGTATTCTAATAAGTCGTTTATCTTTTATATGTACGCGTATATATTTCGTTGCAATTCTTTTTTTCAGCAAGTGCATGTAATAATTATCGGCCTTATAATTAGGTTTGCTTCCACCTTTACTTGCATCCTGTAAGACTTCTACATTTTCAAAAGCTGTCTCGAGTTTGGCCAACACTGATCTAAGGTAGGAGGAATAAAAGACCAATTTAGGATAGGGAATTGAAAAGATAAAGGAGTAACGCTTACAGAAAATAGATGTGCAGACTTTTCAAACATTTTATATTTGTTGAGTTCAGGACCAATTTCTGTGCGCTCTATACAATACTTAATTACAAACTGCTTGTTTTTCTCTAGCATACAGTAAAACTCTTTTTGTGTCCATGATTTCCTAATCAAAAGGGGTAATGGGTGCGTTTACCAGAACCAAAGTCGCCCATTTTATTACTATACTTAATTTGTTGAGTTCAGGACCAATTTCTGTGCGCTCTATACAATACTTAATTACAAACTGCTTGTTTTTCTCTAGCATACAGTAAAACTCTTTTTGTGTCCATGATTTCCTAATCAAAAGGGGTAATGGGTGCGTTTACCAGAACCAAAGTCGCCCATTTTATTACTATACTTAACACTTATTTTTTTATATCCTCGTCGCCAATGTTATGTTTTTATATACTTATAGTGGAGGTTATTCAATATCTATTAACCAATAAAACATGTAATCTTCAATTCTTGAATATATTTTAGTTTAATGATTAATTGAATAAGGATGACATTTTTGTATTCTATTTTTCATCAAATTGCTATCTAGATTGTAATAGTAACCATTAAATTGTGTTTGACATTTCAGTGTGTTCTGTCACTTCTTTGATGGTTAGTTTCCCTTGATCGTCGCGTATACAAAACTTTATTTTATAGCCGAAGCCATACAAATCATTGTAAAGTTTCTGATAATTCTGAATTTAATTTAGAGACGTCGAAAATAGCAAGCTTAGGTTCTACTGTCGCGATGGTTTCCATAGAACCAGAATTGTCGTATGTTTTGAACGTCATTTTATATCGTGCATTTAAAGTAAGAATGACGGATGTCATTAGAATTCACAGTCATCTTTTTCACTTTATCTACCCTTACGGTTAAAGAACGGCTTAGCCTACTCATTCAAACCTGTTAAAATGTCAATTTAACATATGCTATAAACGTAAGAATTTGATTTCATATTCATTAAAATCTACCTCTTACGGTACCTTTCCAACATAGTATCTGATTTGCGTTTGTGTTGGAAATTTTACCAATAGGAAGTCATTCTTGCTGAAATCATCACTAAGATCATCCGAGTCCAAAACTACAGACGCTGATGTATCAGAAACACTCGAGGACGTAGCGCGTTGACGTTTACGTTTGCTTACTGTGTTCAGATATTGACTGCTGACCGAAAACAATTGTTTGGTAACTTTTTTTAATTTACGTTCTTCCTGTTTTTTGTAGAGATATTCTTTTTCATTTTCTATCTCTTCTAATCGGGTATCGATATAAATCCTAGGTTTACCACGCCTATTTTTTTGTACTTTGAACGTGAGGGACTAATGGTGGGTTTATGCAACGTTATTTAACTTAACTTTAATTTAACTTATTTTATCTGACGACGGTTTATGCAGCTATTTTAAGTTACTTAATTATTTAGTAACTTTGTTGTATGAACGTTGGTATCAACGAGGAGTTGGTACACTTAATTTAGTAAATAAATAAAACATAACCTTGCTTTTTGCACAGAATAAGTTTTGTTCATACTTGTAACTTGTGCAACAACCAAATATGTCACGGTTGCGTATGATAGTTGTTTTAAGTTTAATGTTGGTTGCAATTGCCCGCAAAAGGAGATACCGAACAAGAATTCGTCGGTATGGTGTTAGACCGTTTAACAAACTGCGGAAATTGCACGGACAGTATGAGACGATGGTGAAGTATATCAAAACCAATGACGAAAAAGAATTCTTTTCCTATACGAGGATGACCCCTGCTATGTTTGACCATCTCTTAATGCTAGTAGAACCTAAGGTCCGTAAGCATCCAAGTAGGAAGAATGCATTGTGCCCATCATTTCGTTTATGCCTTACTTTACAGTAAGTATCTCGATAAAGAAGCAGCTGCAATTTACCACACATCTTTTGTGTCTGTAGCTATTTAGCAGAGGGGTGCTCAATGAAAGAAATTTCACGCAATTATTACATAGGAAAGGCCACAGCACATGTAATTATCAGGGAGATCTGTACTGTTTTATGGGATGTGCTGAAGGACATATACATTCCTGAGCCTACTATTGAAAGAATGGTTGAAGTCAGTAAAGGATTTTATAGGCGTTGGAATATGCCGAATTGCTTAGGTGCTTTGGATGGAAAGCATGTTTCCATCCAAGCACCTTATCACTCTGGCTCGGAATATTTTTCTTATAAGAAAAGCTTTAGGTAAATATACTCAATATACATATATTAAGATGTTGATGACTAAACTTTTTTTTCAGTTTGGTATTGATGGCGGCTTGTGATTCGTATTATAAATTTATATATGTGGATATTGCGGCTCCAGGATCATTGCATGACAGCTACATTTTCAGACAATCTAACTTCGGTAGGGCCTTTTTAAGCAATGAATTCGAAGATCGATTGCCACAGGCAAAGGTGTTACCGAACTCGAACATTGTCCTGCCATATTTTCTCGTGGCTGATCAAAGCCTTCCCGTTGCATAAACGTATAATGCGTCCATATCCTGGGCAAAGACTAGGAGAAGAAAAAAATATTTTTAATTATAGGCTTTCGAGAGCTAGAAGGACAATCGAAAATACCTTTGGAATTTTGGTTCAAAGGTGGAGGATCCTTAGAAAGCCTATAGTGGGTGATATATCTACTTGTACAAAAATTGTGCAAGCAGTTGTGGTACTGCACAATTATCTACAAGCAGAAGAATCTGACTTGCCGGTGCACAAGCAACGATATTGCCCAACTGGATTAGCAGACCAGGAGAAAGATGGTGATGTTACACCAGGAATGTGGCGCCAAGATCCATTCCAACTGCAATCTGCGGGCCGTATTGGAGCTAATGTTGCATCAGTCAATGTGCAACAAAATAGGAATTTGTTGGCACAGTATTTTGTTTCTGATGCTGGTGCAGTTCCATGGCAATGGAATCACATATTACGTGGTTCGCTACCATAAACCAAAATTTTTTATATGTAGTTAATTTTATGGGATAGTTATAATTATGTAGGTTTTATATTCACTATTTTATTATTATGTAGGTTTTATATTCTATATATATTGTTGTGAGACCTAACCTACACTTCTGGGAATCCCACGATTTCCCTCTAACTAGCTCAGTTTTAATTAAAATGAAAACAAAATTTTTATCCGCATCTCAAGGTCCAGCTGGATTCTGGCACCCTACAGCATTCCAACAATGACATAAATAGGTGGCTTAACCAAATCCTTAAATTCCAATATGAAACTTTACCCCCAGATTTAATCAACTTGAAACAAAGTAAGAGACGCCGACAATTACCTCTCCTTGACTCTAAATAACAAAACCTGGATTGCAATAACTGGTTTAATTTCAAACAAAAAATTGCGTAAATTTCTGTTTTACAAATTGTTACAATTTTAAACAGATAAATGACACACAAAAAAAAACAAATTACTCAAACATTACAAAAAAAAACAAGACAAAACAAAACACTAACTACTACTTACTTTTAAAATTAGTCCGAATAACGTATTCCGATAAAAAGAGAGGTATCCGTAAACAATCACGCAAACCAAACACTCAAACACCGACGTCTTCTCTCTTCGGGTACCCACAAATTCAAAACTTCCGTGTTTCCGCAAAATAAAACAAACAGGACGGCGAACAAACTTCTTAAACTTCTCAATAATTCTTCTTAAAACGGCAGACACAAAATTCTAATTAAACCTGGATCCAACTACGCAGGAAAACTTCCACAAAATTCAAAAATAACGTAACCGAAGAAGCGCCGGTTGGCTTTGTAACGACCAAAAAGCCCCGCTCTCTTCCAAAATTTTCTATTTAAGCCAAGAGCCCTTCTCCTTTCTTCAACATCCCGTCCGCCAATCACGCGAAGCGTCGATTTTTCAACTTCTTGCTAAACGGCACGTACGCCCGGCAATTCTGCGAAGAACCTTATCTCTACTTCGCGCTATACCTCGTTAACGGCAAATAAAATTTAAAAAGAAATTTACATCGAAAAAAAATTCTAGGAATAAAATAAAAACAGAACACTTCTAAGAAATTGAACCAAAACTATAACATGAAATTTACGCAATCCTGTGTCTCAAATTATTAATAACCCCCCCGGTTAATTAATTGAACTAAACAAAATTGTCACATCCAGACGCTCTATAATTTCTTTCAAGTTACAACTAAAACAAAATAACACAACATTTTCCCCCTTTAAATTGAACACAAAAACACAAAATTACAATCCTCCCCTGACTATGAAAACAAAACAAAATATTGGAATTACAGGGTTTTTTTTTCAATTTACCAACTGAAGACTACATTTCGAGCCACCCTGTCCAGACTCAAAAAGGCGCCGCGCTCACCCTGGCTTGGGAATCCCTATCATCCCTAACTAGTAAATTTTACACATAACACAAATACAAAAAAAAATAACATTAAACAATCTCAACCCACCTCCTCAGAGGTCTCATCATAACGGTACAACATGTTCACATGAAATCTACCCCTAATCCTATCTGACTCCCTGAACCTCAATTCGTAACTATCCCCAAACCCCCTATTTATCACGTAAGGACCCTCGTAAGGTAACAATAATTTTGCACTAATCTGTTTCGGGCCATCAGCCAACCTCAATTTTCTTAAAATAACTAAATCTCCTATCTCAAACTTAACCTTTTTCTTGACTTTCTCATTTTGTTTTCTTACCCAATTGTCCTGTTTTTTTCTAACCTTTTCCCGTATCTTTGCTAACTGATTTTCAAATTGTTCCTCCTCATCCCCCTTAAACTCCCACGGTCTATCCGGATATACCCCAAACATAACATACACCGGAGGTTGCTCTGTCACTGTTGAAGGTGTTTCATTAATAAACCTTTCTACTTGCTTTACATAACGTCCCCAATTTTTATGAGGTTCATTAAACAAACTCATTCTCAAATACTTAATAACTTCCTGTATAAACCTCTCCGAAGGATTTCCCTGCGGATGTCTTATTGAACAAAATCCTAAATTAATCTCCCTTTCTCCTAGATACCCCCTAAATCTGTCATTATTAAAGTACGTTGCATTATCTGCTAAAATTTTTTTTGGTTTACCCACCTCCTGAATAAATTTGTCTATCAAAACTACTGTTTTCTCGGTGTTGCACGCTGACACCGCATATAATTTTGTAAAACGACTAAATAAATCTACCATCACCAAAATGTGCTTATCCCTCCCGCTTTTCACCAAATTACTCAAATAATCTATCGCTACTATTTCCAAAGGTTCTCTAGTCCGTATACTTTTTATTTCATTATAATTTACAAAATTTTTATATTTTCCCAAACAACACAAATGACATTTATTTACCATTTCTTTAACTACTGTTAAATCTCTCTTACTATAAAAATTTTCGCGCATTAATAACCAAATCTTCCTAACCCCCGCATGTCCATACGCAATATGAAAGTATGAAGACATTTCATTATAAAATTCATTCGTAACTACATACAACTCTTGTTCCCCAATTTTCTTAATTATCACCCCGGTCCGATCTATACAACACCCTTTGTACGTTTCCTTCTCGTTTATTTTCCTTCTCAAATTAATAAATTCTTCCGATGATTGATCTTCCCTTATCCTATCTACAGTAAACATTTCTTCTGTGTTCTTCATTCTATTCACCAAAATTTCTACGGTCTTCAAATCCCTTTTCTCCAAACCTTTCCTAGATAAAATATCCGCCACAACATTGTCTTTTCCTGTGATGTACTTAATTTCAAAAGTAAATTCCTGTAGTATCAAACTCCACCTATAAATGCGATTATTAGCAAATTTTGTCGACATCAGATGCGTTAACGCTCGATGGTCTGTCTCTATCGTAAATTTTTTTCCTATTAAATAAAATTTCAACTTAGTTATACAGTAAATAATAGCCAACATTTCTTTCTCCGCTATTGAATATCTAACTTCCGGTCCCCTCAATACTCTCGACAAAAAACAAATAGGCACGTCCTCTCCTTCCTGGATCTGGCTTAAAACCCCAGCTACAGCTTGATCCGATGCATCCGTCCTTAATACAAAATCCTTCGTCCAATCTGGATGAAATAATTCAATCCCGTTTAATAACGCTTTCTTTAAATTTACAAAAGCTGCTTCTTTTTCGTCGTCCCAAACAAATCTCTCCCCCTTTCGTAATAACTGCACCAACGAAAGCGATAACCCTGAAAATTCCGGTATAAATTTTCTATAATAATTCATCAGCCCGAGAAATCCCCTCAATTTCTTCAAATTATTCGGCCGTGGGAAATTTCCTATCTCTTCTAACCTACTTCTTTCTACCGTACTCCCCCTTTGATTTATCTCAAACCCCAGAAATTTCACATTTCTCGCGAAAAATTCACATTTGTCCAGATGCAACTTCATCCCGTTTTCATTTAACGTTCGCAAAATAATTTCTAAATGCTTCTTGTGCTGTTCTACTGTATTACTAAAAATAATTATGTCGTCGACATAATGTAAACAAAACGAGTCGTATTTATCTAAAATTTCTTGCATAGCCCTGACTAAAGCGGCGCAAGAACTCGCTAATCCGAAAGGTACTACTTTAAATTGGTACGTACTCCCATCAACACTAAATCCTGTAAACTTCCTTGATCCTGCTTCCAGCGGTATTAGCCAAAATGAATTCTTCAGGTCCAACTTCGTGTATAACTTATTTCGTCCTATTCTCCCAATCAATGATTCTATCCTCTGCGGTGACTCAAACTGTGGTTCAGTCCTCTTATTCAACTCCCTCGCATCCAAACACAGACGAATTGTCCCATCTTTTTTTTTTACTACTACAAGAGGATTAATTACATTTGTACTTGCACGTTCAATGATTCCTTCGCTCAACATTTTCTTAATTACTTGTTTTACCTCCTGTCGGTAATGATAAGGTACCGAATACGTTTGCGTCTTGTACATCCTTGTTTCATCTACCTGCAACCGATGTTGATACCCAGTCGCCATCCTTACTTCTTCATTTATCAATTCTTTATTTTCTTCTAATAGTTGAATGACTGCATTTTTATAATCCATATGACAGTGAACTGCCGTACTAATTTCCTTCCCCCTTTCGCTTTCTATCTTATGTAATTGACAATTTAAAATCCTATTGCTTATTATCGGCCCTTCTTCCATTAACTTAATCTCAACGTCCTCCATCTTAAATATCCCTTTTTCCAAATCAACCACCCCTTTATATTCCGACAAAATGTCCATCCCTATAATACAATCAATGCTCATCCCATTTAACACTAAAAATGACCGCTCGATCTTCCTATTCCCTACTGTGATTCCTAAAATGAATTTTCTTTTGACACACGCAAATTTTGCCTGATTAGCCGACGCTAAATTCACCCCTTTAATCCCTACCGTATACCGTTCTATTCTCCCTAACTGTTCCTTTATAAATTTCTCGGCCATTAACGACACCTCGGCACCCGTATCAATTAATGCTATTGCTGGTTTTCCTTCTACTTGGATCTTGATCCTTGGTAACTGTGTTACAATTTGCTCATCATAATTAAAATCCGTACTATGCTCCTCCAGTTCTATAAATTCTTTGGGGTGCATGTAGACATTTTGGATCATAGTACGGTTACTTAAAAATCCGCTTCAGTTCGATGGACTTCCGCCTGAACTACTTCTATCTTATTCTCCTCCTCTTTACCCCGGTTCGGTTGTAAAATTTGATTCACTTGTCGCTGCTGTGGCATTGATCTTATGTTCTCCCTCTCTCTGACCTGCTCTGTCCGCCTGTCTGCGTAATTATTTCGGTTTTCTCTTGGTTCTTTATGGTACTCCTGCTCCATTCGTCTGTAATTTACTTCTCTGTTTCCCCCGTAATTCCCACGGTAATTATTACCGCCGTAATTCCTTTCTCGTTGTTGGTACGTAGTTCTACCTCCATTATCCGCATATTCGCCATATCTTCTATTTCCTCGGTACTGGTCTCCGTTTCCTTCTCTCGCATACTGCCTGCCTTGCTCCCGGACCTTCCGATCATAATTTCTTTCTCTTTCTTCATCCCTCGTGTCAAATCTTTTTAATATTCGCAAGAATTCGTCATAACTCTCAACATTGTCTTTTATAACTTTCTCAGCGATCTCATCCTCGAAATGCCTCGATAATCGTCGTACTAAGGTGGACTCCTGTAATCCGCTATCTAAATACTTAAATTTTGCATACTTTTCTATCAAATACTTTACCCGATTCCCGAAATTCCGATTAAATTTCCCTACATTTAACTCATCTAAAATTTTACCTTGTTCCCAATCTCCCCAGTATTGTTTACAAAATTGCTCTTTAAATGTTTCAAAATTTACCACTTTTTCATCTACTGTATCATACCACATTTGCGCCTCGTCTTTCAATACTCCCCTGATTAAATTTAATTCATCCGCCTGTGTAAATTGTCTTCCGTATACGCGTCGATTGTTTATTATCGTAGTTCCTAATAACTTCAAGAAAATCATTGGGTGCGTCTTCCCGCTGCCGTTGAATTTTTCAATCCTCTCATAATCTGCTTTCCAGCCTGAAAAATAATTAATTCCCATCTGTGCAGGCTGCTTCCGCATCTCCTGCTTTATATCCGCAATTTCTTTATCCTTTTCATCTATCCTTTGTCTCAATAGCGTCGTTTGAACTTCGCCCGCTACTTTGAGATTCTCAGCTTCGTGTCTAATTTTCCCCTCTATCCTTCGTACCTCATCTGCCGTAAAACTTTCTTCTGCATTCATACGATCCTCTAGGTCCCCTATCTTGCTATCCACCAATCTCCGTCGTGTCTCCACCCTCTCGTTTATTTCTTCCCATTTAATGCAATATACCCTCGCCTGCTCTTGCAAATCCTGTCTAACTTCATTAATTTTCTTTTCCTGCCTTCGCTCTACTGCTTCTATTTTTTCATCTACTTTGTGCAAATCTTCCTTCGTCGCTAATTCATCCATCCTTTGTTTCATCCCATCTAACTGCGCATTTACATTTGCCATCATCCCCGCCGTCTGCGAAATTATATCCGCTTTCTGCGCAGCCATTTCTGTACTCATTTCCGTTTTCATCGAATCCATTTTTGCACTCATCGCAGCCATTTCTGTACTCTGATTCTGTATTGCTTCAAAGAGTCGGGCCAGCACATCTTGTTGCATCGTGGTTACCCCCATTGTCGACACTTCTCCTCTGTCCTCCGGCACGTCAATCGAGCCGGGTATCACATCTGCGCTTACTTCGGTCGGGATCTCGATCCCACTTTCAGTCTTCTCCTCCATAATTTCTTGATTATTTTTCTCCACCCTATTCTGTAACAAAACACCCTACACCTAACTCACTACCTACCCTATCTTCAACCTGTCAATACCCCTTCAAATCAAATGCCTTCCTACTCCCCAAAATTATCGTGACGGATACCAAACAAATTTCTACCCGTGCACAACAAAATCTCACTAACTTTTTACCTCGCTTTTCACCCCTTAATGCAACAATTAATCGCGTTTTCCTGAAGCCCCACGTTTTTGGGCGCCAAATTATTGTTGTGAGACCTAACCTACACTTCTGGGAATCCCACGATTTCCCTCTAACTAGCTCAGTTTTAATTAAAATGAAAACAAAATTTTTATCCGCATCTCAAGGTCCAGCTGGATTCTGCCACCCTACAGCATTCCAACAATGACATAAATAGGTGGCTTAACCAAATCCTTAAATTCCAATATGAAACTTTACCCCCAGATTTAATCAACTTGAAACAAAGTAAGAGACGCCGACAATTACCTCTCCTTGACTCTAAATAACAAAACCTGGATTGCAATAACTGGTTTAATTTCAAACAAAAAATTGCGTAAATTTCTGTTTTACAAATTGTTACAATTTTAAACAGATAAATGACACACAAAAAAAAACAAATTACTCAAACATTACAAAAAAAACAAGACAAAACAAAACACTAACTACTACTTACTTTTAAAATTAGTCCGAATAACGTATTCCGATAAAAAGAGAGGTATCCGTAAACAATCACGCAAACCAAACACTCAAACACCGACGTCTTCTCTCTTCGGGTACCCACAAATTCAAAACTTCCGTGTTTCCGCAAAATAAAACAAACAGGACGGCGAACAAACTTCTTAAACTTCTCAATAATTCTTCTTAAAACGGCAGACACAAAATTCTAATTAAACCTGGATCCAACTACGCAGGAAAACTTCCACAAAATTCAAAAATAACGTAACCGAAGAAGCGCCGGTTGGCTTTGTAACGACCAAAAAGCCCCGCTCTCTTCCAAAATTTTCTATTTAAGCCAAAAGCCCTTCTCCTTTCTTCAACATCCCGTCCGCCAATCACGCGAAGCGTCGATTTTTCAACTTCTTGCTAAACGGCACGTACGCCCGGCAATTCTGCGAAGAACCTTATCTCTACTTCGCGCTATACCTCGTTAACGGCAAATAAAATTTAAAAAGAAATTTACATCGAAAAAAATTCTAGGAATAAAATAAAAACAGAACACTTCTAAGAAATTGAACCAAAACTATAACATGAAATTTACGCAATCCTGTGTCTCAAATTATTAATAACCCCCCCCGGTTAATTAATTGAACTAAACAAAATTGTCACATCCAGACGCTCTATAATTTCTTTCAAGTTACAACTAAAACAAAATAACACAACAATATATATATATATATATATATATATATATATATATATATATTCGTATGATACTCAATGCCAAAAATATCTAAACTAGAAATTTAACTACAGAATGTATTCACTACAAATTTTCTACTCCGCCATTTCAAACTATTTATTTGTTTCATTTCTTCTCATCATTCTTTACCAATTAATCTCCAAACTTTATGTACATGAACTGACAACCTTGACAGTTTCAAGGCGTATCTTATTATTATTCACTAGAATAAGCTCATTAAAATTTTTGTTGAATATTATGTTTTTATTTATAAAAAGGTAGACAGAAAAGATACAAAAAAAGTAACAATTAACAAAACTTAAGTTATTCTTAAAGCTACTTATATATTAACTAAATATCTTAACATTGTAAATTCTTATAAGTATTGTTCCACCACCTGCATAATTTCAATTTTTGCTCTCATTTTCTTTCGTGGACATTGAATTTGTTGTAAAGATTTTGCAAGGCTTTCACAAAATAACTCCTCTTCACTTTTTTGAGTATCTAATATGACATTTGCTTTTTGTATGGTCTCTACGAGGATATCATCCACATCACTGTGTACTTTTTTTGACACCCTTTGTCGTAGCTGGCCAGCTTTGCGTTTATGTGAAACAGCTACAGGTTCGGTAACCTGGGTAGCCAGTTCATCAGCCGGTGGATCATCCTGTGTCGAATACACCGACGACTCTGACACACCTGATTCGGCCCCCTCGTCCTCTGACTTTTCCGTTAATACACTCATCGTGTCCCAGACATTTGATGCTCTGGAACACGATGGGCCTGTTTCC
This sequence comes from Photinus pyralis, assembly GCF_008802855.1. NCBI lineage: Eukaryota > Metazoa > Arthropoda > Insecta > Coleoptera > Lampyridae > Photinus > Photinus pyralis. Next base: position 97,048 of record NW_022170249.1, read on the forward strand.
GTACCGGAAATGGTTCCAGAGCATGTCGCTTTCACATTGGAAACAGTGCTCCTTCGTGGCACTATGTGTGCGTTTATGAAATTCATTGCAGACATGTGTATCCACACTGTTTGAGCCCCCGAACCAGATGGAATTGTTTTTGTCTTCCGCAATTCTGCTGCATATCGGTTACGCAAACTATTCCATCTGTTTTCGACATTCTCGGCTGTTAAATACAATAAATTAAATAAATGGAAAAGGTTCAATGATTGTACTTACGTGTATCATTAAATATCGCCGCGATGGATTTCCAGGCATTCTCCCTCACCAGCTTATTTTTAAAGTCTTTATGCCGCCTGTTGTACAACACTTCAAATTGTTCTACAAGTTCAATTAAAGTGGCGTCCTCCATGTCTATTAGCCAAATGTTGGAAAAATAACAAGTGCACATTTTATGGTGTCTGCAAATATATAATACCTACCCTCTGCTTTGAAGGTCACGCAAAATATACTAAACAAAATAAAAACGCGGTAAACGCCAGTATTTAAATTTAGCGGCGCGGGAACATTATTTAAATTCTCGGTATGAATCGCATTTACGAATCAGTACGCGTATGCGCACTACGATTTTCACCTAAAAATTTATCTTAAGAGATAAAAGTTGACGAACTCTTAAATTAAATTAAGTTGTTAAGTTAAGTTAAATACGTGCATAAACAGAGTCACATGAAATTGTAGGTTCAACTAGTAAATTAAATTAAAGTTAAGTTAAATAACGTTGCATAAACCCACCATAATATACAGTGCTATTCATTTAGAAGTAGATATAGGCATTTCCTATGTCTAAGTTTTAAATGACAAAAATCCTTCCGAAAGACGCCTAATTTTATGCAACCGAAATAACATGCGCACGCATTTTGCATTGTCATTCTAGTCGATTTTAATAAAAACTTTTAGGTTATGATGAAGGGATATTAAATTCGGCCGCTATTTCCCTCAAGTATCTTATGGAATTCTTTTCCACAAAAATTAAAACATCCGGTTTTATAGCGCCCGTGAAGCCAGCCCCTACACGATAGCCCCTACAAGCCCGTACACAACTACCATTTAGTACTAATTATGTACTTTATAAATATGTAGTTCATATTTCTGTACCTATTGTTGTTAGAAAAATATCGTGTAGGGGCCAGCGGAGCCGTCTTTCCAGCCCCTACATAGGAAAGAGACCGCCCATACTTAAAGTATTGGATGTACCTTTACCTACCAAGAGGGTAGGTTCCATAAATGCATTTTGTAAGTTGCTACCCCTTACCATTTCCTGGAGGGGCTGGAAGTGCCGATTTTCCAGCCCCTACATAGAAAAGAGACTGCCCATACTTAAAGTATTGGTTGTACCTTTACCTACCAAGAGGGTAGGTTCCATAAATGCATTTTGTAAGTTGCTACCCCTTACCATTTCCTGGAGGGGCTGGAAGTGCCGATTTTCCAGCCCCTACATAGAAAAGAGACTGCCCATACTTAAAGTATTGGTTGTACCTTTACCTACCAAGAGGGTAGGTTCCATAAATGCATTTTGTAAGTTGCTACCCCTTACCATTTCCTGGAGGGGCTGGAAGTGCCGATTTTCCAGCCCCTACATAGAAAAGAGACTGCCCATACTTAAAGTATTGGTTGTACCTTTACCTACCAAGAGGGTAGGTTCCATAAATGCATTTTGTAAGTTGCTACCCCTTACCATTTCCTGGAGGGGCTGGAAGTGCCGATTTTCCAGCCCCTACATAGAAAAGAGACTGCCCATACTTAAAGTATTGGTTGTACCTTTTCCTACCAAGAGGGTAGGTTCCATAAATGCATTTTGTAAGTTGCTACCCCTTACCATTTCCTGGAGGGGCTGGAAGTGCCGATTTTCCAGCCCCTACATAGAAAAGAGACTGCCCATACTTAAAGTATTGGTTGTACCTTTACCTACCAAGAGGGTAGGTTCCATAAATGCATTTTGTAAGTTGCTACCCCTTACCATTTCCTGGAGGGGCTGGAAGTGCCGATTTTCCAGCCCTGCACATAGGAAAGCGACGGCTCATACTCGAAACATTTATTGTAGGACCCATGAACATATTTTATTTGCTGCTACCTCTCACAATTCCCTGGAGAACTATTTTATCCTTCGCTTAGAAGAACCAAATATACGTATGGACTTCTGTGGATTATTAACGGTAATTTAAATTGGGATTTTCTTTTCAGTGTTACTCTACAAGCTTTTTAAGTAAGAACTATCCTGATACGGTGACAAGATGTTATCCAATAAACTAAAACCCTGCCATTGGTTTAATTTACAATTTGGTTTTTACTTTAACTTGAACTTACAAATATTACATTGGGTTTAATTAAATTAATTAACTTCAATATACTAAGATAGGTAAATATGATTAATGAATCCCCATGGACAGTTCTGAAATAATCATTAAGCATGTTTCTAGTCTAATTTTCAAAAAGCTATCCACTTACGTATTTAAATAGTTCTTTGTTCTGTTGGTTTTATGTATATTTAATTAGGGATTAATTGGAAAATTGTAGATTGTTCTTCTAGTGACTTTCTTTAATTAGAAGACTTGTCAAAAACGTCCTATATCTATTATGAAACCCTGGTTACCTTAAATTGATTTTCGAAATAAAGCGGAAAACTAGAATAATAATTGCTGTAATAACTTAAAACCGTTATGCTACCTCCACACTCTCGCCGAGAGCTCTCGACGAATGTCTCGGCGAGACATTTCGCGAGACGAGGTACAGCGAGAACCTCCACACTCTCGCCGATAGCTCTCGTCGTTTTCTCTGGCTCAATACGTTTTAATACGGAATAACACCAATGCGCTCGCCTCGCGCCTCGTTTTCTTTGATTAGAAAATCCGACAAGAAATGGAGAGCATGCGAGTAAAGCCAAGGAAGGGCGAGACGAGACGAGCGCGCTACTTACACTCTCGCTCTCGCATAGTCTCGCGTACCCTCGGCGAGAGTGTGGAGGTAGCATTACAGTTTGTATTTGTAGTGCATGCGCAATGGACTTCTTAATTATATCAGTTTCGCCACCGCCACCTATTTAAGTGCCTACGGAGGCCGAAGTGACGTTGGAGCAGCTTATGATTAAGGGCCGGTTTTACAATTACAGTTATTCGCAGTATTATACCTAATGCTAATCTAGGAATAGTCTCCACGGTTACCGTTGTCTCAACCAATTGGAATTAGGTTCCCATGACAATTATTCCTACAATAAAGTTATTCTGGGAATAGATGTTTTGTAAAATCGGCCTTAAGGAGTGTAATATAAATTTGAAACTACGAGGGCTGTTTTTTTTTCAACTTCCTATCGTGCACGTAAACAAACGAACACGTGGTAGGAAATAGTTATGGATGGAGGGTGGCTGCACATGTATCCTACTCTAACCTCCCCCATAGCCAACTCCATTACGCCAATGTGAGCCGAGTTATTGGCATAAAACATGGCCGGTACAATTGCCTCTCCCGCCAAATATGAATTGCGTAGTATGAATCGATTTGTTCATGCAAAAGGGAATAGTTCAGTTGAAATTCAACGACAAATGAGTCTAGGAGCCATCCAAAACAAAAGTAGAGGAATGCTTACTTCTGGAGTATTTTTGATCCATGGCAATGTGCGTCCTCACAGTGCTCACGTAACCCAGAAAGTTCATCCATTTTGATATGGAAACTTTTTGAACATTCGCCGTACAGCCCCAATTTAGTGCCAAGTGATTCCCACCTCTTCTTTGAACTGAAGAAGTGGCTGGGAGAGCAGAGGTTCGAGACTAATGCAAAGATCTTCTAAACGACATTATTGGCCACCTTAACTCACTGGCGACAACATTCTATGCAGAGAGTATAGAAAAGCTTATCCATGGGCATGACAAATCCCCTCAATCTTCATGGTGGTTACGTTGAAAAATAATTATACTTGAAGTTAATTTTTGCTAGTAAATACATTTGGTTTATTTACACTTGTCTCTTAATAATGGACCACCTGAACTTGAAAAAAAAACAGCCCTCGTATCTTTCATATGCAAATGTTTAAAAAATAATTATGCCGGATTTTACTAGTTGAGGATCCGCCATCACGTTGATTGAAAAATTCTAATTATAAATCGTATATTTCTATAAAAAAAAATCAACAAAACATTCCAAATAAGAAGTTAAAAAATGCAGAAGAAATTGGAAAAATAAATATTATAACTCTTTTATAAATACTACTACACATATTAATTTTGGCTTACTAATCTCAGCGTTTAAAATATTTAGTTTGAGATCATCATATGTTTCCCAAACATTATTTATTCGTTTAACATGACAGATATAATGACCAACGGATTTTTTATCATTATCGTCCTCTTCTCCAATATATTGAATACATGCTGAGAGTACAAATGTTTCTTCTAATAAAGAGAGATTGTCAGGGATGTCCTTAATACTAGCTTTCATAGAATTTCCAAAACATTGAAGATCTATCAAAACAATGTTTGAAAATGTGGTATCACTTACATGCATGGCATCTCCACATGGGCACTTAGAATTTGTTTCTTCCGTATTAAGTTCAATATTTAATAGATCGTTCAGCCTTGCTAGTCCCATTGACATCAGCAACTGTTGATTTATGTCTAAGAATATTCTATGGGAACTATACTGGTGCGTGCATTTTGAACAAACTTTTTGTCGCATGTAACTGTATAAACCCTTATGTAAAACATGTTCAATGGTAAACGTGATATTGCTGTTACAATCTAAAGACGAAAAGCCATTATCAAACGAAATTAGTCTATTTTTGTTCATTAATACTAATAATTTATTCCGTTTGATATATAAGTTACTCACTAATTTTTTTGTTGGTATTTTGTTGACCGTATCTGAAAGCATTTCCGCAAACAAGGATTCTCCCTTAAGCTTATCGATAGCGTTCCTAACATGTTCGTAATCTACGAATAATGCGTAATAAACGTGGAATATACTATCAAATGCACAAGTATTAAATGTTTGCAATGTTTGTGAACGTCCACGCTGTACAAAACCGTTTTTTAAGAGCATTACTTTTTTACACAATGGTATCGTAGGATTTAATATTGAACGTTTACTGCGCCTGCTCGCTATTGGTAGTACTGATGATCCTGGATTTTTATTTCTCCATGTTTCTTCTATAATATCGACGGCTGTAAAATAAATTTAGTTTAGCAATCTTTGTTATTTATTAACCACTACAATAATGTTTTGCCTTATTATTATTATTATTATTATTATTATTATTATTGTCGGTGTTTCTTGTGAGAACTCAGGTCTAGCCTGGTTAACTAATCGCACGGATTAAAATCAAGTAACGATTAGTGTCTGTGTCTGTGTCTGGTGAAGTTATGTAGGGTCCTATGGTATGTATTTCATACTTACCAACATAGCTATTGATGGGCACAATAGCCAACGCTATCAGGAAAGAGGAAAACAAAACAAACAAAAAAATCATTATAATAATTCCTGTAATTTTATTAAATGGAGTTTATTGTGTAAGTGTTTCTTTGGCTTTGCGTTTGGGTTGAATACGAGTGGGTTGTGATAACGTGGTGTGTTTATGAGAAGAAGGAGTTTTGTGTTTTTTAGCTGTGCTAGGCCGTGTAACTTTATTGGGTGAGGGCGTCTTTGTAGTGCGTGTTGCGTTACTTGTATTTATTGCGTTTGTTTGTTCAGGAAGTTGTGTTTGTGTGGTTGGTTGAGTTAAGGGTGGAGATATTACAGTATGTTGTGTGTCATGTTGTATTATTATTATTATTATTATTATTATTATTATTTATGAGACTATTCTGAAGGGCATAATCAATGCAATTGTCTATAAAAAGATGCTAGTTGAAAAACTTACACTAGACTAGTACACGTCTTGCATTCGCAGTGCAAAGTTATTTGAGTTGCTCTGCAAAATCGTACTGGAAAACTTTTTAAATTGCCTTTATTAGCAACAGGTGGTTTTATTTATTTATTTATATGCCTTTATTATTAAGTGGGCGGGGATTTAGTCAAGGCTGCTCTACCAACCCGGCCTACTGTACACTTATCAAAATGTTCATGCACTAACCCGGATTCGATCCAGGGATCCCCTGTATCGTCGTTGAGCTTCCACTCAACTACGCCATGCAGGCCGGCGTGGCGTGAGTTTGATATAACAAATAACTATTGTTTAGTTTAGAACATACCAATTTTTTAAGCATTTTAGCCACCAAAACATCAGACAGTTTACGGAAAATTAATGCTGAATAATAATAATAATATGTTAGGGTGTTATTAATAAAAATAAAATGTTTCTTTTAAAAGTCATACCTTCATTTTCATTAGAAGCTATTGGACTATAATAGACGGAGATGTCGGGCTGATCATTATTTTGTTCAAGCATTATTTCGTATTCTGGTCCATCACTTGAATTAGCTGATTCCAGAGGGTTTATAAGATCACTTGCGATATGTTCTGCTAGAAGAACTATCTAGATTAACTATATTAAAACCTTAAACGTTCTTACCAGAAAGCTTGTGTGGTGCATCATCTAGTATTAAACAATTATTCACAACACCCACGTTTTGCTGTTTTCTTGAAAATGGTTCGGAGTTTACCGAATGAAGTTTCAATTCTGAGGTAATGAAATTAATGTGTAATCGCAGAAAATTATCTACTCTAACCATTTTTTTTTCTGTAATGTGGTTTTTTAGGATATTAAAGCTCGATTCTACGTCTGATGAAGTTGCCGTCGTCGTGCGACTATTGAAACACGTATTCATTACATTGCTCCATAAGACGATAGTAGAAAGAATTTGGATATACATTTGCTTATCATTGGGACTGTAAAAGAGATTGTCGTGAATATTTTCATGATTAATGCTCTCCCATATATTAACAGTTTCAATAATAGCCTGTATCCAGTCCAATTCAAAACCAGTGTTAATACCGGCAAAATCGTTTTCAATTCCATCACCTTCTATTTGTTCGTTGTACTTGTATTCGTCCATATTGTGCGTAGAACACAGAGATAGTAATCGTTTTTTACTTCTCTCAGCAGGAAGTTCGTTGTCCGATGCATCTAAACCGTCATATTTGTTTAATATTGTAGTAAAAAGGTCACGAATTATTGTAGCCGCAACAGAAAAATCGTCACATTTAATTAACACGCCGATCACAGATCTAAAAAAATCCCTTTTTCTTAGGTCTTTATCATTAACCTTGCGAATGATGTTTTTAACAAAATGCGAACGATCATACCTGATATACAGTTCTGGTGGATGTGATCCATATTGCAAGGCCGAAATACACTTTTTTACATACTCTTTCATAGACTTGCAGGTCGTAAACGACTTGACCATTGCTAACAATAAAGCATCAGATTGGTCGCAAACTACTTCACAGGGCGGTTTAAGGTTCCTAAAACATTTTTGTAGCCAAAAGGCTATAAATTCATGGTTATGCTGTTGAGAAATCATTTGTTGGATCGGTACACTTTTTCCATTCGTTTTGGCCATGATACTATATAGAAATATATGTCGCAGCTTTCCTGTGGTCTCAGAAACTTCTGAATTTTTTGGCGGTACTACCAAGGAACCTGTTGCATCTATTGAAATGGTAATACCTCTCTTTTTGGATTCGGATGCATACCATTCTCTTTGTAGGGGAATGGAGTAGAAAATATAAAATGGTGATATCCCAATGTCAAAAATTATTTGACGATATTCCTTGTTTTTCCATTCTATTAAGGTAGCAATAACATCACCTTCGCTTGTAGAAGCGGCACTTTTAAGTTTACGAAGAGTCTGCAAATTAGGTAAATGGGGTGGTCGTGGGTCATTCGTGTTTTTAATCAACTGATTTGCCATTTCAGCTCTTAAAGAAAAGGAAGAACGATGCTTTAACTTATCTGCAACTTCTTTTCGTCTAATACCTTTTAGTATTCGATAACTGTCATGCGTAACATTTTCTTTGAAGTTCGTCACTTTTACTATTAAGTTCTGATTGTCTCTTGTTTCACCAACAATACTCGACAAACAGTCAGTACAACCCCCTTTAAAAAAAATAGCGTCGTCGTCAGTAATCCATCCCCTTTTAAATGACCAATTACAAGGCAGCTGCTTGCCATCAAGACGTAATTCGTTCCATAACACCTCAAACAAATCATCAGACCAACCGATTGCTAATGATTTTACCAATCGTATTTTTCTTCGGTGCTTCATTGGTCGCAGTTCTGATCTAAATAAATAATTTATCTTAATTTCAAAATATAAGGCATTTCCAGAGACGTATTCTGCTAAATTTTCGCCTTCGTTAATTTCTTCGTCATCCTCTAAAATCAACCCATCTCTTTCGTCATTATCTTCGCATAATCGTTTCTGTTTTATTATTTGAAAAGAATCGCCAAATACTTCACTCACGTGATTTTTAAGGTATAAATAGACAGCCTTTGGAGAAATATTAAAGCACACACTCAAACGTTTGAAAACATCTGCGTTAGAAGATACGAGTTGTCCATTTTGTATTAACTCCCTTGCACAGTTTTTCAGAACTTCAATTCTATTGTCTCTATCATTACTTACAGCACAGCCACGAGCACGCTCAGAATTCATTATTATACACTGTTCTTAAAGTCCGTTGTTGAAAACGCGTGTCCAAATTTATTCTCCAGTTTTATAGTTAAGAAAGAGATTTTAGAGCCAACTGTATGTTCTGGTTCTTTGAAGAAACGCGTACGCTGAAGAAACACGTTTAAGTTGTGAAATATCAAATATGGCACCAACTTCGTCGATGGAAGTAAATTCCACTGAAAAACGCCGATCTGTTGTTTTGAACAATAATATTCATTATTTCTGGTTTCTGTCGTACCTACCTATAGGTACTTAATTTATGGTAGGCCGAGGCCGCAGTTATTTTAAGAAGGTGTACCAAGAAATTTTACCTAGGAGGGATTATCTTTGATTGGGTGCGGGATTGTTTACTGCTTGTCAATGTCAATCTTACTTTTGGACTCTTTGGCGGTAAACGTAGATGACTCTCTCAGTTTCTTAGAAAAAGAAAATTATTCAGTATCTATTCATTCATCATTAAACTTTACAATTATATAATCGCGAAAATTATTGATTTGCATTCAAATAATCGCCCAAATTGCGATTATCGCAAATTTATAACATTCAGGAGCAATTTTGAATTTGAAATCGCCCATTTTGCGATATATCTCCCAACTTGGTAACCCTGCTGAGCCTTAAATTTAAATTTGTCAATTGTGCTTATTTGAGATCGTTGATAACTTTTTTTATCGCAGGATCCTACTTATATTTCACCGCCACTAACAGAGATGAATGATCACCTATACCTACCTTACAAGTGACCGGAAACAGAGAGAAACATAATAGGTACGATAACTGAGATCAATGAAAGGTCGGGAATATTAATAATAATGATTTATGCTGACCCAGAACGGCAGAACCCAGCTTACTGTGACGTTACTTTTATAAAAATATAAATTAAAAATACTTAATGTTAACGACCCGACCACGTACACTCAATGAGAATAGCATAGCAGAGCTGACTGAACAATAGACTGTAAGAGTAAGCAATGAAATTTGATGAATAAGAATACTTCTATTCAATCCTGTAAACAGTAAAAGTAAAGTGAGTAAGTCGCAAGCACAACGCAAACATGCGCGCGCAAAACCAGTTTGTCACCTATGTTTGTCACCGTCACCGGTTTGTATCGCTGTTCAGCGCGAAGAAGGGGATACTTTGCAAATTTATTTCAATAGAGGACGATTAAACGGTTTTCGCAAAATATATAGAGGACAACAGTTTTAGAATCAAAAAGAGGACTTGTGCCGGTAAAAGAAGACGTCTGGTCACCCTAGCTCCTTATCATCTTTTGTAAGACAGAGCAGTCGGCAGTGGGAATCGGACCCACGACCTCCCGAATAGCAGCCGAAAGCGCAACCACTGCGCCACGGGAAAAACACTCGTGAACCTATGATGTAGCTACATTTAGGGGTAATTCGCTAACAAGAAGACAAACGTATTGGTAGCTAATACATATTGATGTTAAATTAAAATGAAAAGTAAAAAACCTGCGCATGAAGTACTGCAAAAATTTCTTGCTGTGTCGTGCTCGTGACTGGTGGGTATATTCATGTGCTTGCGTATCGTATTGTTTGTTATTTTAGACCATAATCCTGGATTTAAAGTTTATTAGTTGTTATTTCTGTGTAATGGTTTGCGCACTGTTCAGCTAAGCATATATTACATTCCAGGTCGTTCTATTTTTTTCCTATCTTACCTACGCCTATGCGTTTTACGTTTGATATTACTAATCTCTAAGACAACAATAGGCTGTTCTCTCGGATGGCTTTGGCTGCCTGGACATACGAAGAAATGTCATAACGCGCTATCCAGGTACCTATAAAATAGCGCACTTTTTGTGGGCCCTTCGGGCCCCTCTAGAACATAGTGAGGGGTATCAACGAAAAATATATTTATGAAACCTACCTTCTTGGTAGGTAAAGGTACAACCAATACTTTAAGTAGGGGCAGTCTCTTTCCTATGTAGGGGCTGGAAAATCGGCACTTCCAGCCCCTCCAGGAAATGGTAAGGGGTAGCAACTTACAAAATGCATTTATGGAACCTACCCTCTTGGTAGGTAAAGGTACAACCAATACTTTAAGTATGGGCAGTCTCTTTTCTATGTAGGGGCTGGAAAATCGGCACTTCCAGCCCCTCCAGGAAATGGTAAGGGGTAGCAACTTACAAAATGCATTTATGGAACCTACCCTCTTGGTAGGAAAAGGTACAACCAATACTTTAAGTATGGGCAGTCTCTTTTCTATGTAGGGGCTGGAAAATCGGCACTTCCAGCCCCTCCAGGAAATGGTAAGGGGTAGCAACTTACAAAATGCATTTATGGAACCTACCCTCTTGGTAGGTAAAGGTACAACCAATACTTTAAGTATGGGCAGTCTCTTTTCTATGTAGGGGCTGGAAAATCGGCACTTCCAGCCCCTCCAGGAAATGGTAAGGGGTAGCAACTTACAAAATGCATTTATGGAACCTACCCTCTTGGTAGGTAAAGGTACAACCAATACTTTAAGTATGGGCAGTCTCTTTTCTATGTAGGGGCTGGAAAATCGGCACTTCCAGCCCCTCCAGGAAATGGTAAGGGGTAGCAACTTACAAAATGCATTTATGGAACCTACCCTCTTGGTAGGTAAAGGTACATCCAATACTTTAAGTATGGGCGGTCTCTTTCCTATGTAGGGGCTGGAAAGACGGCTCCGCTGGCCCCTACACGATATTTTTCTAACAACAATAGGTACAGAAATATGAACTACATATTTATAAAGTACATAATTAGTACTAAATGGTAGTTGTGTACGGGCTTGTAGGGGCTATCGTGTAGGGGCTGGCTTCACGGGCGCGGTTTTATATCCTCTGTTAAAATTTATGGTTGTTTACGGTGTCTTACGTGGATAGCATTTCAATAACCCCTTCACGGCCTTCACTGATTATTCCATGACATTGACTTTCTTCCTTTATAAATATGGTGACACCATTAATCGATGGTGTCGGTGAGGCCAATGACTGTGGCTGATATATATTGATTGTCATCATCGTCACTGGCATATCCACTTCTCCGTGTTGTAGCATAAAATCTTCAACTGAGACAAATCATACATACATTGTATTGTTACATTCGTATCGAATTTATGACGTTTATAGTCCAGTAACTCCATATCGAATATCTCGCTACATTTACTGCCTTTGTTCACTGGAACTTTTCTCGTACCTCCACTATATTGCATTTTTACTTGTCTATATCTGTTCAATTTTTTTTTCGTACGATCCAATTTCAACTATTCTCGTCAGTTTTGCTTTTCTATTTGTGTTTATTGAGGTCTTTGTTTTTAAATGTTTAGTTCAGCTACGTATGGGTCAGAGGGGGGTATTATAAATAAACCCCTAAGGAGCATCTAAAAAAGCGGCAGAGCACCTACGTGTGACCCTACGGGGTCATAGGATTTGTTGAAAATAGCTTTCAGGAAGATTTAGGCTTCTGATTTTCTTAAGAATGATACAAATTTTATTATTCAAAATATGATTGACTGACAAGACTTTTTTATTACTTTTACTAATTTAATAATTGTTATATATATATATATATATATATATATATATATATATATCTATATATATATATAATTGAGTTTGTGGCGGTAACGACGATCCGGTAGTAATTTTCGCGGAAAACAACATATATCTGATCCAGTGTCAAGCAGAAATTTAATTCCTAACTTACGATCAACAACTAGAAGGCGGCTTCCTCCAGTTGGACAGCCGGCTGCCGCCATTACTGACTGCCGGTGGAGTTTGTTGAATTGAAATAACAGGGTTTCGTGCACTTGTTGGCTTGGTCGCCGAATCGTCGATGGTACCAGCAAATAATTGTTGATGAATTTGTGGCTGACGGAGAACGATGTCGATTTTGACGGTAGTTGAAGGGGTGTTACTCCGAGATCGATGGTGGTTCTTGTTTAATTTGTTGTAACCAATTGGCATAACTGAGATCTGTCGGAAAAGTTCGTCCAAACGCTGAGAAATTAGATCTGTACCAGGTGTAATGGAGGCAGCGTGCACTACGGCGGAATTAGAAGCAGTGTTAAAGGTCGTACCAGGCTGAACCTCTATGATCTTGTCCGCTGTAACGGCGAGCGTGTCGGTAGTAAGACCAATTTGACTGATTTGAGGTTGTAATATGGCTTGAACGTGCGCAGGAAGACGTTGCATCCAAATGGTGAGGAGAAGGCTGTCTTGAACAGTGGTACTGCCGAGTAGAGATCGCAAATGACGGAGAAATTGAGAAGGAGTACGGTCACCGAGTTCTTCTTCGACAAGGAGTTGTCGTACACGACGCTCTTCTGAGACGGACAGACGACGTATTATTTCAGTCTTGAGGGTGGTGTATGGATTATCAGCAGGAGGAGTGGTGATCAAATCCTCGACTTCATTTGCGTACCGCTCATCCAAATGCGATATCACATAGGAGTATTTAGTAGACTCCTGAAAGACACGTGTAAGCGTAAATTGTGCTTCAACTTGGGCAAACCAGAGGTTCGGTTTATCCTTCCAAAAAGGAGGTAATTTTACACTCACCCGGTTAACTTCCAATGGCAATGCCGGTTGTTCATTCTGATGATGTTGCTGTTCCTGCATTTGCCGAAGTTGTTGCTGCAGTGCTTCATTGTGGTGCTGGAGTTGTTCCAATTGTGTCTGTAGAAACTCCCATGGTTCGTGCAATATATCCGTAAGGAAAATCTTTCACCAAATACGACAGGTAAAAGTCACCGTGACACGCACAAATATAAAAAATATATGAACTACACAAACATAATGCGAATCACGTCGGGGTCACCAATGCGTACTGGGGAAACACACTGGCCAACATGAATTCTGATGATCCATCACCTAACCAGCCTAAACGTTCAGCCGCTTGGATTGCGTTGTGTGTGGTTTCCAGCAGCTTGGTGGCAGTAGGATCCAAGGCCACTTGGCCCGTGCTTCCCGCCACTGATAGGCTGGAATCCACTACATACACATGGGCAGCGCGTGGAGCCTAATATTGTGGTAGGGAGATGGTTGTGTTTTGGCTAGCAGCCGCGGATGGTGATCGACGAGGTTGACGGTAATCACTCACTCCAGGCCGGCTGACGATGGCCCGGGCCCATGGATGCTCAAGCGGCCCGACGCGAAGTGGCTTTGCATGAGTGCAACCAATCGGTTGTGTAGTAAATAGACCTGGGCCGGCGTTAGAGTGCGCGGGGTGTGCACCGCCCCTAGATAGGCTAGACCCCTCGCACTCCTCAAGCTAAAGCGTATTGCCCAAGCGGGGCCAGCGAGCAATACGCTTAGAGAGGGATCGAAGCTTCTGCCGCGTCAGTGATGACGGGCGGTAGCCCGGGTATAGGAGGGGGAATAGCGAGCCCTGGAGGGGCTTCGAAGTCTATGGTATCCATCGACAGGGAGGACGCCATGGAGTATAGGCCAAAGGACAGCCCGGCTGTTTGGAGTTGCTTTCCTTTGACCAGGCGTAGCGCCATACGATTATTGGCAGCCAATTCATTCCCAACTAATGCTGGGGCCATGATGACTGAAAGGTCGGCGTCATATGTCATCACATAACATGGCTGGAATGTCGCCAGGGCCTGAACCTGTGGCGCTAACGAAGTAACCAGAGTGATGACGTAACCAAGGAGAGGAGAGAATAATAAACAACAGTAATTTTGTAACGTTTGGAAATATAGTATATTAAGATACAAGTGTATAATCAAGTCTTTAAAGCACGCGCAACGAGTTTAAGGGCACGACGCAAAGCGGAGTGCCTTTAACGTTGCAAGTGCTTTAAAGACCAATTATTATACACGTGTATCTTATAGTATTTTTTATTATACCTGCAGTATAATCTAAAAATAGGAAATACAATGAAGTCATATTGACGTTATACTCGAATACATGTCTAATTAAGTGGGCTGGGTGTTCCTAATTTCACGATTGCCATGGAAATGTCACTTGACGTTTGCTTATAAAAATCATCGTCTTTGTGAATTAAACGATTTCCGTTGAAAAAGATAATACACCGTCCATTAAATCGATTGTCGTAAAATCTAAACGAACGTTGGTAGGTGTAAAATCCAAATCCAGTAAAGCCTATTATAAAGAATATGAAAAGTTGTTTCCATGGATGGAATAGGAAGTTACGAATAAAGTCTTAAATGCATCCATAATGCTGGCATATATGAAGGAAATGTCAAAGGTATTTAAATCTTCTATATTTTGGTGCATTCATTCAAAACTTTAAAACAGTGCTGCGATTAAAAAGTAGAACAGATTTGGAAGCATACCCTAAATTACGCGCGTTTGTGAAAGCTTCAACCAAAGGATAGGTACAAAAGCCAAAGAAATGATCTGCATTTACAGAAAGCGACCTAAGAGGATTTTTTATTTCATCCAGATGACAGTTTCAAAAGTCATACTTGAAGTTTCGTTACTTAGCAACTTTAAAGCACGTGTGTTTTAAAGGCCCTTTTTCGCACGCATTTGAGTGTTTAAAACGGAGATTGTGATTCAGGTATAATAAAAAAAAACTTTTCTACTTTTAACATTTAGTGGTCTACGAA
This sequence comes from Photinus pyralis, assembly GCF_008802855.1. Lineage (NCBI taxonomy): Eukaryota > Metazoa > Arthropoda > Insecta > Coleoptera > Lampyridae > Photinus > Photinus pyralis. The sequence goes on from NW_022170249.1 coordinate 112,252, forward strand.
TATTTCTTTAGTATTCGCTAAAACCCACATTGGTGAGTTCATGCAAAATACCTGGAACAAATATGGCCGTTGATTCAAACAATTTGAATGGAATTATGGTACTACCAGAAATCAACAAATCTTATTTCATTTCAATTTCAATGTTTTTTACATCTACAATTTTACCTCTTACAACTTACACATTGCTTGTTCAGCAGTTTTTTCTTTGGGTTTGTTCGCTTTTTCCTTTTGAGTGAACAGCGCTAATCGTGGCAGGCTCCTTCTCTGTCGATTCACATAGTTTGACTGCTTTCTTAAAGCTCCATGAGGAAGTTTTCGAACCCTTGTCCTACTTGCTGACTAATGTTGTTGAATACGTATCTATGGAAAATCGACACTTTTCTTGGACGTGCAGTATTCTTCGACTTTCTTTATTAAGGTTTTCACCTCGTCCTTACTTTCTTCTTCGCTGTATTCGAAATTGTTGTACACGTCTAGTCCTTCGTCTCCATTTGCGCTTAGTAGGATTGCTATTTTCTTCCTTTTCTGTGGTTTTCTCATCACAAGTGGCGTCTATAAATAATTCATGACGTGAAGCCCCCCAGGCGACAACGGCACGAACTTGCCTAAGTGGCAGCTCTATATTTTATGGAGGCAGTGGATCGTGGCTACTCGGCTGATAAAATAAACAAAACCGGTGCACACTAAACAGTTTGTACATTTTATTTATAGGTGACAATTAATTGTACTCCGGTATAAACTGCGCAAATGGATTTAAAATCAAATTTGGCACTACAGATTTGTAGGCTGACTGTACGGACAAAACTAAAACATATAGCTATCGAAATGTTATTTGCGTCCCTGTGAATGATTAAGGGCCCACTCGTTTCAAACACGCTTGGTCCATACCCAGTATACGACAAACATACAAGATCGTAGTCTAAATGAACTATTGGTAGTTCCAATTTAACAAAAATTATTGCTAGCATGAAGTGCGATAGCAATTCTGTTCAAAAAAGCAAGTTGAATTTAATCGGTTCGTTCCAACAAGCAATTCAGAATTGAGTTCAGCAGTATGTATTCACTGCGCAGATTTGAGGTACGCCTAGTTCTGAACATTTCTGTTGGTACACAGAATTACAATTCACGTGTGGTCAACATAACCACAATTAAAACAGCAAGTTTGTGGCATAACCTGCGTGTTTGATTCTGTTCGTTTTATTGTTGATTTGATAAAATGGAAAGTGTGTTCAAAGTATATAACGTAAAAAAATATAAGGAACGTCTATCTTGAAGAGTACATTATTATTCCCGAAGTAACACCATCAGCCACCGCTGTTGTAGAAGAAATACGGTCGACCGAGAACCATACAAGGATGTTAATTGATTTATACCGTAAATATAAGCCTAAGGTGGGCAGACTGCCCTGTTAAGCATAAAAGTCGTATCTACTTTTTTTCGTTTTTGAGCTGTAGGTATAGTAATATAGACGGCATCATTTGCTATTATTTTATTACGCCCAAAAGTCGTTTCTGCCAATAGTTCGTAAGTTATGCGAGGTATAATATTTGTCGTAACTACAAAAATGCTAGCTTTGTTAGGCTAAAATGTCGTATATACTAATTTTATTTAAAAATGTCGTATCTACACGAAGTGTTGCAGATACGACATTTTATTATCAAATGAGAGAGTTCTGACAGCTTACTTACTAGTAAGGCGTGGTTTCTGATAGTAGGCGAAAACGTCGTATCGAACATGGTGCAGGTAAATTTTGAAAGGGGCAAAAAAACTCTCATATACAAAACGGAATTTGAATCTCCTGGAATAGAAATAAATTTCATTAATGCACGATGCATGAAAGTGGAAATTTCAAAGCCAAAACCTAAATGTAACCCAAAAGGAATAACAAAAGATCGAAAATGCCTTATTGTTTCAAAATTAGTGCCTATCATGCCTGAAAGCCGTCGGAACTTTTGGGAAAATCTTCCAACTGCCACGGACGAACAAAGTCATGACAGTGACGAAAATTAAATTTTTCGATTAACTAGGCAGTAGGCACACTTACATGTATGTTATCTGTGTAGGTATGCAATGTTATAATTAAAGAGTATGTAGATACGACATTTGGTGTTGTTCTTTTAAACCTTTATCATCCAAATTCTACTTATAAAAGTCGTATCTAGCAAAAGTCACTTTTGGTAGTAACTTCACACATTACCCATAGATAACTAACATTTGGAGATATATGTAGACAATTTTAATTAAAAAGTTTACATCTAAGTGCTTTAGTCTCCATGGCATCGCAACTTTCACTAAATATTAAATATCTCGAAACTCTCATTTTGTCACATACGACTTTTATGCTTAACGAGGGCAGTAATAACGCTTATAGGGTTTACAAGAGGGAGTACCGCAGGGCAATTATCTCAGCAAAAAATACGGCTTATGACCAATTCCTGCATAAGTCGGATAACAAGGTGAGAGATACTTGGAAATTGGTCAATTTCGAACGCAATAAACGCAACTCACATAAACGCCAGCCCACATTCGCTGCTGAAAGCTTCAACGAATTCTTTGTAAATACGGCCGAGCAAATAATACATAATTTAGATAAAACTAACCTAAATATGCAACACATGATGAAGATACCTTCAAATGGCTCCTTTTTCTTAAACCCTGTATCCAAATGTGAGGTCCTTCAGGCAGTTAGTAAACTAAGTAACTCACGCTGTACTGATTATTATGGCATCAATAGCAAGCTAATCAAGGAAACTATACAAATATATGTTGACTATTTAGTAAACGTGTTCAATTCCTGTATTTCAGAAGGCAATTTCCCTGACGTCTTTAAAGTTTCTGTTGTATTACCATTATTTAAGAAAGGCGATTGTAATGATATGAACAACTATAGACCAATCACTATTGTACCAATGTTCTCTAAAATTTTTGAAATAATACTAAACAGGAGACTTTATAATTATTTTGAATGTAATAACATGTTTGATCGTGGTCAATACGGCTTCCGAAAAAATCACTCCACCATACAAGCTGTTTCTAAGATGATAGCTACAATTATTCAATTTTTTGAGAAAGGAGAACAGGCTTCACTAATTTTATGTGACTTATCGAAAGCGTTTGATTGCGTTTCATTTAAGATTCTAATGGATAAGCTACATCTATATGGTATTAGAGGGCTAGCTGGAACATTACTTTCATCTTATCTTAATAATAGAAAACAGTGTGTTTTTGTGGATGGTGTTCAATCTGAATTAATCTATACGAAGAATGGAGTTCCTCAGGGCTCTATCTTAGGACCATTATTGTTTATTATGTACACAAATGACTTTTTTACTTATATGCACCCGAATCACTGTATTGCTTATGCTGACGACACTTCGTTACTCGTATCGGACAAAGATGTTAAAATAGCAATCCCCAAAAGCCAAAATTTATTACAAGAAGCAGATACCTGGTTCATTAGCAATAACTTAAAACTAAATAAAAATAAAACGCATATCGTGACCTTTTCAACGAACAACAAGGTTACCTCCGGGAAGT
>NW_022170249.1:115888-182849 GCF_008802855.1 Photinus pyralis
TACCATGGCATTGCTACAAGTACGGCTGTATATATTTTTTATCGCGGCAAGTGATGGTGTATAAATATATATATATATATATATATCTATATATATATATAATTGAGTTTGTGGCGGTAACGACGATCCGGTAGTAATTTTCGCGGAAAACAACATATATCTGATCCAGTGTCAAGCAGAAATTTAATTCCTAACTTACGATCAACAACTAGAAGGCGGCTTCCTCCAGTTGGACAGCCGGCTGCCGCCATTACTGACTGCCGGTGGAGTTTGTTGAATTGAAATAACAGGGTTTCGTGCACTTGTTGGCTTGGTCGCCGAATCGTCGATGGTACCAGCAAATAATTGTTGATGAATTTGTGGCTGACGGAGAACGATGTCGATTTTGACGGTAGTTGAAGGGGTGTTACTCCGAGATCGATGGTGGTTCTTGTTTAATTTGTTGTAACCAATTGGCATAACTGAGATCTGTCGGAAAAGTTCGTCCAAACGCTGAGAAATTAGATCTGTACCAGGTGTAATGGAGGCAGCGTGCACTACGGCGGAATTAGAAGCAGTGTTAAAGGTCGTACCAGGCTGAACCTCTATGATCTTGTCCGCTGTAACGGCGAGCGTGTCGGTAGTAAGACCAATTTGACTGATTTGAGGTTGTAATATGGCTTGAACGTGCGCAGGAAGACGTTGCATCCAAATGGTGAGGAGAAGGCTGTCTTGAACAGTGGTACTGCCGAGTAGAGATCGCAAATGACGGAGAAATTGAGAAGGAGTACGGTCACCGAGTTCTTCTTCGACAAGGAGTTGTCGTACACGACGCTCTTCTGAGACGGACAGACGACGTATTATTTCAGTCTTGAGGGTGGTGTATGGATTATCAGCAGGAGGAGTGGTGATCAAATCCTCGACTTCATTTGCGTACCGCTCATCCAAATGCGATATCACATAGGAGTATTTAGTAGACTCCTGAAAGACACGTGTAAGCGTAAATTGTGCTTCAACTTGGGCAAACCAGAGGTTCGGTTTATCCTTCCAAAAAGGAGGTAATTTTACACTCACCCGGTTAACTTCCAATGGCAATGCCGGTTGTTCATTCTGATGATGTTGCTGTTCCTGCATTTGCCGAAGTTGTTGCTGCAGTGCTTCATTGTGGTGCTGGAGTTGTTCCAATTGTGTCTGTAGAAACTCCCATGGTTCGTGCAATATATCCGTAAGGAAAATCTTTCACCAAATACGACAGGTAAAAGTCACCGTGACACGCACAAATATAAAAAATATATGAACTACACAAACATAATGCGAATCACGTCGGGGTCACCAATGCGTACTGGGGAAACACACTGGCCAACATGAATTCTGATGATCCATCACCTAACCAGCCTAAACGTTCAGCCGCTTGGATTGCGTTGTGTGTGGTTTCCAGCAGCTTGGTGGCAGTAGGATCCAAGGCCACTTGGCCCGTGCTTCCCGCCACTGATAGGCTGGAATCCACTACATACACATGGGCAGCGCGTGGAGCCTAATATTGTGGTAGGGAGATGGTTGTGTTTTGGCTAGCAGCCGCGGATGGTGATCGACGAGGTTGACGGTAATCACTCACTCCAGGCCGGCTGACGATGGCCCGGGCCCATGGATGCTCAAGCGGCCCGACGCGAAGTGGCTTTGCATGAGTGCAACCAATCGGTTGTGTAGTAAATAGACCTGGGCCGGCGTTAGAGTGCGCGGGGTGTGCACCGCCCCTAGATAGGCTAGACCCCCCGCACTCCTCAAGCTAAAGCGTATTGCCCAAGCGGGGCCAGCGAGCAATACGCTTAGAGAGGGATCGAAGCTTCTGCCGCGTCAGTGATGACGGGCGGTAGCCCGGGTATAGGAGGGGGAATAGCGAGCCCTGGAGGGGCTTCGAAGTCTATGGTATCCATCGACAGGGAGGACGCCATGGAGTATAGGCCAAAGGACAGCCCGGCTGTTTAGAGTTGCTTTCCTTTGACCAGGCGTAGCGCCATACGATTATTGGCAGCCAATTCATTCCCAACTAATGCTGGGGCCATGATGACTGAAAGGTCGGCGTCATATGTCATCACATAACATGGCTGGAATGTCGCCAGGGCCTGAACCTGTGGCGCTAACGAAGTAACCAGAGTGATGACGTAACCAAGGAGAGGAGAGAATAATAAACAACAGTAATTTTGTAACGTTTGGAAATAAAAAACTTTTCTACTTTTAACATTTAGTGGTCTACGAATATTTCTTTAGTATTCGCTAAAACCCACATTGGTGAGTTCATGCAAAATACCTGGAACAAATATGGCCGTTGATTCAAACAATTTGAATGGAATTATGGTACTACCAGAAATCAACAAATCTTATTTCATTTCAATTTCAATGTTTTTTACATCTACAATTTTACCTCTTACAACTTACACATTGCTTGTTCAGCAGTTTTTTCTTTGGGTTTGTTCGCTTTTTCCTTTTGAGTGAACAGTGCTAATCGTGGCAGTCTCCTTCTCTGTCGATTCACATAGTTTGACTGCTTTCTTAAAGCTCCATGAGGAAGTTTTCGAACCCTTGTCCTACTTGCTGACTAATGTTGTTGAATACGTATCTATGGAAAATCGACACTTTTCTTGGACGTGCAGTATTCTTCGACTTTCTTTATTAAGGTTTTCACCTCGTCCTTACTTTCTTCTTCGCTGTATTCGAAATTGTTGTACACGTCTAGTCCTTCGTCTCCATTTGCGCTTAGTAGGATTGCTATTTTCTTCCTTTTCTGTGGTTTTCTCATCACAAGTGGCGTCTATAAATAATTCATGACGTGAAGCCCCCCAGGCGACAACGGCACGAACTTGCCTAAGTGGCAGCTCTATATTTTATGGAGGCAGTGGATCGTGGCTACTCGGCTGATAAAATAAACAAAACCGGTGCACACTAAACAGTTTGTACATTTTATTTATAGGTGACAATTAATTGTACTCCGGTATAAACTGCGCAAGTGGATTTAAAATCAAATTTGGCACTACAGATTTGTAGGCTGACTGTACGGACAAAACTAAAACATATAGCTATCGAAATGTTATTTGCGTCCCTGTGAATGATTAAGGGCCCACTCGTTTCAAACACGCTTGGTCCATACCCAGTATACGACAAACATACAAGATCGTAGTCTAAATGAACTATTGGTAGTTCCAATTTAACAAAAATTATTGCTAGCATGAAGTGCGATAGCAATTCTGTTCAAAAAAGCAAGTTGAATTTAATCGGATCGTTCCAACAAGCAATTCAGAACAAGTTCAGAATTGAGTTCAGCAGTATGTATTCACTGCGCAGATTTGAGGTACGCCTAGTTCTGAACATTTCTGTTGGTACACAGAATTACAATTCACGTGTGGTCAACATAACCACAATTAAAACAGCAAGTTTGTGGCATAACCTGCGTGTTTGATTCTGTTCGTTTTATTGTTGATTTGATAAAATGGAAAGTGTGTTCAAAGTATATAACGTAAAAAAATATAAGGAACGTCTATCTTGAAGAGTACATTATTATTCCCGAAGTAACACCATCAGCCACCGCTGTTGTAGAAGAAATACGGTCGACCGAGAACCATACAAGGATGTTAATTGATTTATACCGTAAATATAAGCCTAAGGTGGGCAGCATCAAAATCAAAACCTTGAAACAGATGTGGAAAGTAATTGCTGACGAACTGCAGCAAATGCTGAATGTGATTGTAACACCAACAAGCTGTGAAAATAGGTGGAAAGTATTGGATCGAAATTATAAGAAATATGTTGACAACAATAACGCAACTGGTAGGGGAAGAAAGCACTTTGAATTTGCTGAAGATATGCAAGAACTGTTTGGAGGGAAGAAGAAAGTTCATCCAGAGCTAATCCTCGCCTCTACAGCTGTTCAAGTTCCTGAAGGAGTGATAGAAGAAAAAGGAGAAGAGAAGGAAGAAATCACAGAGCCTGCTGAAACTGAAAAGCGGAGGATTCGGAAGAATGGCAGCACTATCAAAGTAAAACGAAAGAATGTATTGGAGGCGATAAGATATGATCGGAAGAATTATCAAGAAGCTAGGTTGGCAATTGAAACAGAGAAATTATCAGTTTTAAAAGAAAGAAATAAAATTTTGGAACAAAGAAATAAAATCTTGTCAAAATGCACATGTTTTAGAGCAAATGTTGATATTCTAGAATAGAGAAAAACAATTATTAATGATGGGATGCAAGAACGTGATTGTTGTTTTACTGTTTTAGATATATTAAAGCTAGTACATATACACAATACAATGAATGAATCAATTTCGAGCTATCCGTAACGTTGCTACTAATTGATCTCTCACTTGGCGGCCATCTGAATGTGCATCCCCATCTTCATGTGCATCATCATGCAAATTTTGTTGGGGTACCATGGCATCAGGATTCGGATTGTTTTTTCCAAAATCAAAATTGTCACCTAAGCAAATATTATGCAAAACACATGCAGCGCATATGGGATGTACAATATAATTCATATTTCTTAATTTTAAGTGGTATAATTGCCGGAATTTTAGTTTTAGAATACCGAATGTATGTTCAATGATGTAACAGTTCTTAGACAATTGCAGGTTGAAGTTTAACTGTCGCTGGGTTAGCTGGCCTCAGTCCTTAAATGGGACCATGAAATTTGCTGTTAGAGGATATGCGCTATCACCCTAATAAGTAATATCGACCACACATTTCCTGCAAGTTCATGCCCAAGAGTAAATTCCGAAAAACTCTGGCATCATGTACAGAGCCCGGGTATCCGATGGAAATATCCCGAATTTTTCTATTGTGATCACACACTGCCTAAACCTGAAATAAGAAATTCATATTTATAAATCCATTATTTACACCTGTGGACACGTACTTGTGTGGAATAAAATCCCTTCCGGTTTATATAGGAGTCTGGGTCATTTTCGGGTTTATCTAATTTGATGTGGCTACCATCTATCGCACCTATAACACCCGGGAAACCTTTCTATCTAAAATATTCCTTAATTTCTAGTTTTTCTTCTTCATCTGGCCAGACAATGATTTGTGGTGACATATTGCTCAGAAAAACACACTCTTCTCACGATGCAATGCAAGGAACTTATGGTTACATCAAAATAATTTGAATAATGGGTCAAAAGCTTTTGAAACACTGTCATATTGATACTTCAGAGTCTATTACTACATAAATACAACTATATGTATTCACCATTGATGATCCTTGTACCAAAATATACGGTCTGTTTATGTTGAAATGCCTTTTCTTTTTGAGAAGAAATTGATTTTTCAATATCGCCGGGTGCCTACAAATAAAAATTAATACCTGAATTGGTTGATGGTACACCTGTGAGCGACAGCTATACTCGTATAATGGGAGATACTTAAGGCGAGTTGACACGGAGCGTAGTCAACGGTCGTGCAAGTCATGGCCGTAATATCACTACTAGTGTAAACACACGAGTCGCGAAATATGATCGTCTAAAGTGTGACACGACACGAATGAAATCAAACGCGTTTGATTTTTTAAGCGTGAATTTAGTCGTGACGTTGTCATTATCAAAGCAACATGGTCATCATGAGTGCTCCCAGTGCAAGCATTTTAAAATTGAACGATTCGGATACTCTACGTTTTGTAGAATTATAGAGAAGTGAAGCAGTGCTATGGGATCCAACAAAACCAGAATATAAAAAAAAGCATGCCGTTTAGTAGCTGCAAAAAGAATTTAACATCACTGGTTTTACAGAAGTGCAGGTCATAACAAAATTTAAAAACCTTCGCAGTTCCTATTCTCAAGAACTAAAAAAAATCGCCGATTCCAAACACTCTGGCATGTCTGTCGACGAACTGTATGTGCCCAAAGTAATTTGGTTTGCTACGATGCGATGGATGGGTTTTTAAGATCACACGTAAAATCAAGAACAACACAATCAAATTTGGTAAGTTTTTATTATAAAAAACTAGCGAAACGACAATATTAGCATGATAATTAATGTTAGAAAGTGTAATCATCCTCAAAATTTTTCATCAAAGCTCTCGAAGCCAAAAATATATAGGTAATGTCTTTGCTTAGGCACAGATTACTAAATGCCTCAAATGTATTTCAACATTTCAAGTAAACTTGTACTAACTTCATTCTCCACTGCCATGGGACCGCACCGCCATCACTATTAAAGTAGTGGCAATATGTATCTCGTTTCTACGATGCTAATTTGCTAGGATGCCTGTTATGTGTTGATACAAAAATATCTCTCAAACCTTCACTAGTTGTTCCATGCCAGTCTCCTGGGACCATCTCATGATTAACATCTTCATAATCAACCAGCCCGAATGGTACATAAGCACTCCCTGTCTTCCTCAACCAGTTATGTAGTAAAAACGTCTTAAGCGGAAATGCATCATCTCCAATCCAATCACTGCTTCTGCTGGTGTATCAAGCATATTTTTTTCCACAGCTCTAAGCTCTAACTTTGCTGAAAGACTCCTCCATCTGATGCTCTACCTTTTGCTCCTACGTCAATATAAGTAAAGCAATAATCGTGATCAACCAAAGTAAGCAAAATAATACTGAAATCTTGTTTATAATTAAAATAGTCTGAACCAGTTTTTGGAGGTGCTTTCAGAACCACGTGCTTGCCATATATGGCACCGATGCAGTTGGGAAAATTCCATTTGGTTCTAAATCCATTCTCTATATGCAACCATTCGCTTTTTTATTTGGGACCTGAAAATAAATTCCATAATTATTTCAGTACTTATAGGCGGCAGCCACAATTAGGAATAGCTTAATATTTTCCTTGAAATGGATCTACCACGGTAGAGGAATTTCATGGAAAATTTAAAAATTAGTCCAGGTACAACAAAACAGATTTAATACATATTTGTTGTAGGAAGTCTCATCAGAGATGGATGACAGTCAAACTCTAGGACACGATAGTGAAAATATAGTGGATGACGGTCAGAGGATATTTCTCAAAATGGCACACAACAGGAAGTGACAGAAGTTAGCGACGACGTCATGGAAACGTCTTCACATGAAGGCGCCCGAGATCAGCAAGCCACTCGAAAGCTTCAGGTCACTCGTGATAATCAAGTTGGCCGTGATCAGCAAGCTCCTTCATCACGTGGGAAGAGGCCACTATACACGGATGATCTCAACAAAACCCAAAAAAAGGTCGCAAATTCGCTGACGTGTCTAGTAAAGAAGATGCTGTAGCTCTGGCTCTAACCAGGTTAGAGAACATTTCTGAAAGCAGTCTCGCCACTGCGACGAAAGAAGACCCATTGGACTTGTTTGGCAAATACATAGCAGCTCTACTTCGAACCTTGCCAGTTGAAACATCAAGTCGACTACAATAGGAGATACTGGCTCTTGTTCTCGTTAGCCCTACCTGTCAAGAAAGAACGTCTACTTGAACAAGTATAATGTCAACCCCGGCGTATACACCGACTTCAGTATTTTCACCAAATTATATGGACCCTTCAGATGACTTGCCCTGGCCTTCCGACATAGTAACAGCAATGAATATGAATGAATAATAAAATATATCCTACCTTCACGAAGTTTTTCAGTTGATTGTATGTAGCGCCCAAAACTTCTTTCAAAAATGTACTTATAGTAGATTTGGGTATTCTAAATAAATATTCTAAACTTTTAAGGGCCGATTCTACAATGAAGGTATATACCGAGATTATGCTATACCTAGAATAAATGTCGACGGTTGCGTTGGTTACAATTCTGTCAACCAATGAGATACATGTTGCTATGGCAGTTATTCCAAGGATATCTTATTCTGCGTAAAAGTGTAATTGTAAAACCGGCCCTAAAAGAATCTCCTGTGGCCAAATATCGACATTACTTCTAATTTTGTTCTGGTAGGTATAGCTTCTCTGATATTGGTATCGCTTTTTTGTATATGTGGAGCTATACCTTCGAGTAAATATTTGAAACTTTCTTCGGACATTCTTAAAAGATTTTTAAAGTCATCGGGATATGCAGTTCCTTGGTTAGCGAGGACCCACCAGAGTTCCTGTCCAATATCCACTTTCTGGTCCACCACCTCCTTTTCCTTCTTGCTTGTACTTTGTTGTTATTACTCTGTTGTTTTGCTAATTCTGTCGCTAATAACTGACACACAACTAAACAACTCTCTGCTACCAACGACTGCATATTCACGACTAAACACAAAAATCACGGTCGTAATTCACGCTCGATGTCAACCCAGCTTTACGGTGACATGGATAATTATAGATTCTAATACTTCTAGGATTGAGAATTTCCAGTACTTCCGGTTTTCTATTACTACTCTACCCTTTGGATGGCAATAAATTTAACTCATTTCCGGCCAAAATATAAAATACAACACATTTTACTAAATATACTGAACACATATTCAAGGAAAAAAAAACGAAAAAAATGTGCTCTAGGAATGCATTGTTGCGTTAGCGCAGCATTGGCTAAATACGTTTTCTGTGATTGTCACGTTTTTCCAAAACTGAGACACTTCCACCCAATCCTAAGCACCATTTGCTCGTCTATTAATAAATTATGTGAAAAAACTCCAACTGTGTGAATCTTTCATTCATGATGTCGATGAAGGGGTGCAATTTGGAAAATCTATCCTTTTTATCCAACATTCTGTTGTCGCTGAAATGCAAATTTCTTTTTATGTTTCTAAATCTATTTCTGCTCATACTTTGCTTGACAATCTGCACACGCTTGTCCTCTTCAGTTGACCAATATAAATCAGCCTGCGGTAAAGAATGATAACCTGATAACAGCAAGATGCCGATAAAGTTCAGTAAATCTTCTTTAGTAAAATAGAAGTCGTGTCTATTATTTTCATTAGCATATTTGGCGGAAAATTGCACTGAGCAGTGTTGCCAATTTGGTGATTTTGTCACTAGATCTGGTGAATTTCAAGATCAATTTCAGACTTTTTCATCACGATTCAGGTATGTCTAAAACCTAGTGATTTTCAACATACATGTGGAGACTCTCTGGTGATTTAAAGAAAAACCGCAATGCTATATAAATGTGTGAATTTTCGAAATGTTCGCGTTTTTTTCGTACCGGACGCCATCTGTCGGTGTGTAGTGGACTTACAGTGCAGGGCCGACTACAGAACACATAAAAACTGCATCGCGTGGTATGCAGCCAACTTCAGCGTGTCTGTCATCTGTGAATTGTGATCTCTGATCTGTCAAATTGTGACGTAATTATTGTAGAGGTTAATCCAGTTGAGTAAAAGTAAATATTTTCGTTTCATGCTTTTCGTTTCCGTGCTTTGAAATTTGAATCTAAGAGTTGTATTTGCCGTTGCAGAAACGCCAAACACGTTGCGTACCGTAAGATTTTTCAGTGGGAGACTCGAAAGCAGTAAGTACAATGCGATCAAAAATGAGTTGCTGTCGAGTCGCCTTTGGAATTGTTGTTTACATGGGAAATCGTATTTAACTTGAACTTCCAAAGGCGACTCGGCAGCAACTCATTTTTGTCGCTCGTTATAGGTAATCTGAGGATTTCTTACATACATTTTTTTAAATATATTTTTCATATAGGTGCGCTGAAGGTCACTGGCCCTACGATTAGTCGTGCTGTGTAGGCGTTCCATCATCCATGCATCAGTGACACGAAATAAGTAAGTAACGTAAACCTTTAAACTGATTGTGTCCAGTTTACCGACATTTTCACGTATGACGTTCTTATTATGATATGGTCTTTTTTAGTGCCTAAGCATAAGATACCGTACTCCCAGAAATATCGGGAGGAGTGGGAGAAACTGAAAGAGTTCCAAGGCTGGCTACAACGTTGCACAACCGACAACATAAAAGCTTATTGCAAATATTGCAAATGCTTATTGGCTGCCAGGTTTGCCGATCTTCAAAAACATACCAAGACAGATAAGCACATTCAAAATGCGCGGCCTTTTTCTTCTGCTTCTCAGCAAAGAATTCAATTTCAACCTCTAAGTGTCATCAGCAAGCAACAGCGAAAAGAAGCGCAACTCTGTATGTATTCTGCTGTACACACTAGTGTTAGGTCTATTGATCATCTAAGTGACCTCCACAAAGACTATTCCGAAACCATAAAAATTCACCGTACCAAATGCACCCAAATAATTAAGAACGTCATAGGACCCCATTTCCGAAAGGCACTAATTGAGGACATTGGTAACAACCCCTATAGTCTTATCATCGATGAGTCGACTGATATATCGGTTTCAAAAATGCTAGGGATAGTGATACGTTATCACAGCATAAATTTGAATAAAATAGTGACAACGCATCTTGAACTGGCGCATATCGAAGATGGTACAGCAAAATGCATTACAGAGACTGTGAAACAGGTGTTGCAAAAGCACAAGTTACCTTTGCAGAATTTGCAGGGCATGGGTACAGATAACGCTGCTGCAATGGTAGGTGTGAACAACGGCGTTTTCGCGTTATTGAAATCGGAAATTCCGCACCTACGGCTGGTGCGTTGTGTGTGCCATTCCTTACAGTTGGCTCTTTCGAAATCTACCGAGAAAACATTGCCACCAGAAATCGACTTTTTAATAAGAGAAACTTATAACTGGTTTCAATCGTCAGTTCGACAGATTGCATATGTGAACGTCTACAAAACTCTCAATAACGATGAAACGCCTTTGAAGATTCTCAGAATGAGCGACACACGGTGGATTTCAATTGAGCCAGCTGTCAAACGAATACTTGATCAATGGGAGACCCTGAAAGATCATTTCAATATTGTGCGCCTGACGGATCATTCTGCGGATATGTTATATCAGCTATATTCAAAGTCAGCCAATTTAGTATACCTTAATTTTCTATACCCGATACTTACAATGGTACAAAAAACTAACAAGCACTTTGAATCACAAACTGCAGACCCTACGAAGCTTCTCAATGATTTAAAGCAATTGTACTCAACCGTAATAAACCTCGTTGTTAATCCAATGCATCGTGTGGATATTTTCGACGAGCAATTCAATATTGAGAGATTCTTAAGCCCCAATATCTACCTTGGATTCGCATTTGAGAATGCTTGTACCGTACACAAAATCGGTGCTTCAGAAAAGACTGAGATCCAGAGCAAATGCGTTGCATTCCTTATCAACCTAGCGAAGGAGCTAAAAAATCGACTACCTGATAATGTCAATATTTTAAGTTCAATGAATATGCTTTCTGTTCAAGAAGCGAGAAAGCCATTAAAGATGTCAATTTCTGAGTTGGCCTCTCAGTTTGTCAGTGACAATTTTGAAATTAATAATATCGAAAATGCGTGGATGCAGTTACACACTATTCCTTGGGAGAACAAAGAAAACACTGAATTATTTTGGTTAGAAGTAGCGAAATATAGAAATGCCAGTGATGAAAATCCTTTCCAACCTCTTGTGAATCTTGCGTTTGCGGTACTCTGTCTGCCACATTCAAACGCAGATGTTGAGAGACTTTTTAGTCAGATGAACGTCATTAAAAGCAAGTTGCGAAACCGGATGCTGCTTGATCTGCTAGACAGCATACTTCATATTAGGTTTGGTTTGAAGAGGATTGGCAAATGTTGTCAGAGTTATACGTTGCCTGATGAAGTTTGCAAGCAAATTGGCACTAACGAGTCATATTCAAAACATCATGAAGATGATGTTGATGTAAATGAACTACTAAGCGATGACTGATAATTGAGTTAAGTGATATTAAACCATAAGCTATGACCTGTGAAATACCTATACATTTTGTTCCTTGTTTTTAATCTCTTTTATTGTAAGACTTGCAATAGGTATACTTATCTAATACATACGCAATAATTAAAATAATGTAATCGATGCTACAAATAGTTAAGTGAATTCTGTTGTATTACCACAATATTTTATGTATATGCGTTAAGTTTTGTTTTATCACGGAGGATGATCAACATTTTGCTTTTTGTCTCTTTACATTAACTTGTGTATTACAATTCAATGTGAGAATAATGTAAGCAAAGAGGTAGGTGGGGTTGTGCATCTCTTCAGAAATCTATATTTATGTATAAACCACATTTATTTTTTGTTTTATGGTTTGTAGTTTGTAGATGTTTAAAATAAACTGAGTTATCAATAAAAATGTGTCCTATTTGCTGTAGTAGGTAAGTAGTCCTATTATGTTATGAAAGAAACAAGATACGAAGAATCGCATACGATTTTCAGTAGGTGAATTTTTTGCCAGCTCGCATCCGGAAACGCGACTTTTAATTCGGCTCATATTCAATAGCACTGATGCTTGAACTTGTAGAAATCGATTGGTAAAGGTTTGACATCGCTGTCTCTTTTCGTTCTCGAGTTATACGAGGAACAGACGGACGCACAAAGCCGTCATAAGGGAAATTTTTTTTCTTTCGAAAAATTCCGCTAAACAGTAATGATGTGATTTTAGGGAATTTGTCCAATGTTGAACGTTTGGTTGCAAACTTATTTAATAATAAAATTGGTGATTTTGTTGTGAAAAGTCACTAGAAATCACTAGATTTTGGAGAAAAAAATCACCAAAAAAAAAATTTTCGCCTGCGGCGGGCTTTTCCGCCACCTAGTGACTTCTGGTGAATTCCAGGCGGCCATTCTCAGATTTCTGTCATTTACTACTTGCCAACACTGGCACTGAGACTCTGAACAGACTCGTCAAAGAACTTGAAGAAAATGTCTAGGGGGGGGATTGGTCTTCTAATTCATTTCTGAGGTTTTCAAGTTTTGTTTGCGCATTTGAACTGGTTTGGTCTCTATGCATTGGTATCTTGTCTTTCCATTTTTCATTGCTACAATACAAACATGAAGGGAGTAATCCGAGGGGGAAATCGCAGATAAAATTTTGTACACCGGACATCCATTTGGTGTGGAAATCCATGGATATCCACCGGACATCTGTGGACATCCTCGGAAATCCTCTGGATATACTTGGACATCCACGGATCTCCACGGACATCCTTGGAAATCCACTGGATATCCTTGGACATCCACGGATCTCCACGGACATCCTCGGATCTCCATGGATATCCATAGACATCTGACATAGGTGTCTAATTTTGAAAGGTTATTTAATGGCAATTTTGTTTGTACAATGACACGAGAAAACTATTTCAGCCGACTCATAACATGCATTTGTAAGATAGTGTTTAAATTGACGTTATCGTAGCTAGGGAAAAAGTTGTTTTGCTAAAACAGTATTAAAGAATATCATTACATTTCAACATTATACCGCCCTAAATATCGGCTGGAGATTAAAAAGTAATATAATTCGGTTAAGAGTGGTAAACCCATAAACTTTTGCAAAATAATCTATTTTCTTACAGTAGATAAACTACTTAATTGAAAATATTGTTTCAGTATGCGAAAATGTCTGTTATACCTTGCAAAAATAAAAGATGTGGATATGAACTGAATGTAACTTAATATATTAATTATACTTACTGTACTTATCTGTACTTTCTACTTCCTGAAATTAAGAGATAACATGTCTGATTAAATAAATAACTGTAATTGTTTCCCATCCCATATGAAACCGTTAGCGCCTGCCTAATATGGGTGCACTTTTTTTGCATGTCTGCTTTATTTATTAACCGATTTTAACCAATTTTTTTTAATAATCACAATTCATATGGGCTAATTATAGGAAGTTTTGCATTCGATACCTTCAGTGACAACGATAATAACTGTTAATAAAAATGTGCACCACTCGGAAGCGCCGAGCACACAAAACGTTTTAAGATTCTTGTCGTCACTGAAGGTATCGAATTCAAAACTTGCTAATATTAGCCCATATGAAGTGTGATTATTTTTTTAAAAAATTGTTAAAATCGGTTCATAAATAAATCAGTGGTGTACAAAAGTCCGCTCATGTTATACGTATAGGCGCTATCAATGCAGCTGGTTTCCTGTCTAGCAGCGACGACCACACTTGAGAGCCCCGTAAAAACCTCTTGTCGGACCACCTTACCTTCTTTATTATACATCCGTGAATCGGACTTAAATACACTAGATGTCGAGCTGTCGGTTCTCTGTATTCATCAAGATACAGGGTGTTACACGAGCAGGTACATATAAGTATGCAAAAAATCGTGATACGAATGCACCAAAACAGGCACCTTGTCTAAAGTGCTTCGTTTGGGAACCACTCCCAAAAAAGTAGTTAAATTTGCGTTTCTGTGTTCTATTTTCTTAGCAACAAAAGTTACAAAGTCAGGTAGCATGTCTTTGAATTCTGGAGTATGCTTTCGAAATGCAATTTTTTTGAAAAATCCTATCAAAAAAAAATTCTGATGTCGACGAAATTTTGGAGGTTTTTGAACATGAAACTCACGAATCTGAAATTACTGTTTGAAAAGTCGAAAAAAAGTTCCCCGGCAATTCTTGGACGCCAAACGAAAATGGAGAGAATTTCACAAAATTTGTTGTGTACCTACTTGGTAATTTAAGAAACAAAATTGTCAAACAGTTTTTTAGGTTTTTTTTTAGAATGAAAGGACCAGTATTCAAAAATTATTCTTAAGGTTCCTTTTTTTAATTTAATGTTCCTCACTAAGTAAAGTACGAGGTAAAATATTGTTCATAAATTCTGAAATATCCATAAAGAAATGGGGAATTGATATCTCGATTCATATAAGAATAAACTAGGTGAAAGATTAAGAATTGCTCGTGACGTGAATAAACTGAAATTTTCTCCAAAATTTGTGAAAGAAACGAATCTACCTTCTTCCTATTTGAGGTTCCTGAAATCCTATTTTGAATGTCTAATGCTTTAGTGTAATATATTAAATATATTTAATTAATAATTTGCAAATTTTGAAAGGATTGCTTACTCGATTGCACGGTTGTAACTATTTTTTAAAAAATCTGTGCATTTCCGCAATATTTAAACTTTTTACGCCGATGATTTAATCTTGAAACCGCTTGAACACTATGCATTTGTTCGACGGGGTTCCATGAAATTTAAAGTAAAAGGAAAGGCGAACTATCATGATGACATCAATTCAAACTCGCGTTTAACCGAAATATAGGCCAGAGTGATGGACAAAAATAAATCATGCTGTATTTGTGCGAAAAGGATACCGGGTCAATGAGCGAGCTTGTACATTGTTTTATTTACACGAAACAATTACAGCATTCATTGAATCCGAGTTGAAATCATTCTGAGCCAGTGTCAACTACGCAATTTAGAAAACTCAATGAAGGTTTTATAAGCATATTTGTACATTTCCCTGGACCTAAATTTTTAGCCGAACCGAAACCGAGTTCGAAACGCTTTCAGCCCCCTTTGGTGTTTATGTTTCTACTGTACTCCCTTAATTTTAAAGATATCGGTTTCTTTCCAATTTAGTTTCTTGATTTGGGTAGAATAACGGGAGCAGGAAATGCACGATCGTCATCCGCAGAGACTGTAATACGAGCTGTAATATCTACTTTAAATTTTCACACCCAGCAACAATAAAATGAGGGACCCCGCGAGGAACAATGTCAAGGAAGCATTTGAGGACCAATGCGTATTATATTCGTATTTTTAGAACAGTTATGTTATTTCATTTTAATTTTTGAAAACGTGTTTTTTTTTATATAAACCCGAAAGCCAAACCAGAATCTTGACCAGAATAATTATTGGGTAAGAAAGCAAACGTTTAGAAAAAAATACATAGGGCCGTGACGTTGCGCTTCATATAATTTATATCAAGTAAGCATTACTGTGGTAGGCAGTTGAAGAAATCTGCACTTTAATGTGCTGGGTGGAAGGTTACGTGCTGCACATTAATAACAGAACTTTACAGCAGTAATAACGGATGGAAAAAGATTGTAATTACTTACCTCATCTGTATTCTCTCCCATAAACAAAAAATAACATCACTGGTAAACAAATTAGAACACACCGCAAGTCCTCTTTCAAGCACGCAAGTCACACGAGTTTACACATGCTAATTATACTCGACCGTGTGGACATCCTCGAATATCTGCGGATATCCACCGGATCTACACGGATATCCACCGGATCTCCTCGGATATCCACGGATATCTACGGACATCCTTGGATATCCACCGGATCTCCTCGGATATCCACGGACATCCACCACTTTGTACACTGGATATCCACTGCGATTTCCCCCTCGGAGTAATCAATCATACCCATAAACAATATGCAGTCTCCTAGAATATGGTATTTATGATTGGGGAAATAGACATTTGGTCTAAATTGTTCGAGATGCTTAAAGAAGCTACTGTTTTGAAATACCTAAAATCATACAGGTGGTTAACAAAATAATACTCGTGAACTTATTTACCCTTGAATCGTGTGCCTAACCATGAAAGCCAACAAATATATTTGTTAAAATGCCATTGACATTACATATTCCCTCTATCTGTAATATTATAGAATGTGACTGTTTTCTGTTTAAATAACTAATTTGGTGTTCTTCAGAAACTTTACATGGTGTTACATCAGTGGCGTAACAAGACAGCTCGGGGCCTCGGGGCAAACGGTCCTCGGGTCACCTATAGGGAACGTGGGGAGGGTTGATACCCGTTTTCTGGAACACATTTTTCATATGAAAATAATGCATTAAAAATTATGAAATTTGGCATAAACATAGAATAATACTTCGAAATCATTCTATATGAATATCATAGCATATATTCAATATAAAACCTGTCAAATCTGTATTTTTTTTATTTTTATCTTTGTATCAAAGCTCCCTATACATGGGAGGTATGATACGGGTATAAGAGAGGATTGATACAACATTCTGAAAATACAGTTTTGTTGCCATTTTTGTTATACCTAACATTTCAATTAACGTTGTCGAACTTTGTAAAGTTGATGGGAAAACTTAACTTGCGGTTGACTCTTGCAGTACCTCCTACACTGCACGGATGAGGCAATTTTACAGCATTATCAGCAGGTACCATCGAAACATCTTCAACGGCTGGGAAAACGAAATGGGAACCGGGTTGCGAACGCCTCATGAAGTTAACAAGGTAGTCCCCATTCGGTTCAATGTCCCGGACCTGCCCAACGTAATATTTATGAAATTTCTTTGTGAGAAATTTCTCCAGAATGAAATCATCTTTTGCGACTATTCCATTGGCAAAACTTTCTTCATCTAGGTCTTCTGTGATTCTATAGACCATTCGCACCTTAGTATGCAGTATGGGGCTTATGGAGAAACAGTACATGCTTGCCAAACTTATTATAGGATCGATTACTGCACCGTAAAACGGTAGTTTAGACACTATTTATTTCTTTTTAACCTAACCTCAGAAGTCAAAAAGGTAAATTAATAACAAGTTGTAATTGTTTGTCAAATGTGGCCGAGAACAGCTTGTATTTATTAAGTCCCCAAAAATTTACAAATGTACAGTATACATATTAATCACTGGAATCGAATTGAAATTCATCGGAAGATGACTGCGACACTTGAATTATAAATTCTTCAACATCATCTTGAAGATAATCTGCTGCCCACATGCCATCTTCGATAGTTTTCATGTGATTGACATAATGTTGCCAATTTTGAACCGTAACTTGTGAATAACCCATTTTTATTAATTCTTCCATGTCCTTTATTTTAAATGTTTTGTTATTCATTTTGATATGATGTTTAACTTGAGCCCACACCATTTCAATGGGATTTAATTCACAATGGTATGGAGGTAAACGGAGAATCTCGTAACCTTTTTCTTGTGCAATAACATCAAGCTTATTTTTGTCGTAGTGATGCCGAACATGCGCAACAGAAGCCAGTAGGTCTCGTTTTAATGGATTTTCTTCAATCGGTACATTTTTCTCACGAAGCCAATCTATAATGTGTTCTTTTCTCCACGACATTGTTGGTATCTTCTCCAACTTTCTACTGTGGTACGAGGCATTGTCAATAACAATGACTGAATTCGGTGGCACATTTGGTAGAAGCTGTTCAAAAAACCACTTTTCATAAGTGTCTGCATCCATTTCGTTGTGTGCATCAGCAGTGTTCTTTTTGCAGAGAAAAGTCAGTTCCGCGCCCGGAATAAAACCATTATCACCACCAGCATGTACTAACGCAAAGCGAGGCCCTAGACCAGTGGGTGATTTTAAACCTGTACTGAGTCCTTTGATGAATGCCTGACGATTGCTTTCAACGGTGGTGTCATGCCACGCCCTGCTCACCGAATGACCAATGTTAACCCATGACTCATCCGTATACACAATATTTTTACCTAAAATATAAATATTATGTAATTTGCAATTAAATATAATAAAAAGATTAAGCACCTTCTTCTCTCAACTTCCTGATGCGACGTAGGTATTTATGTCTCCATCGTATAATATCATCCCGTTCAATAAGGATACTCTTGCGGCCAACCTTCTTAAATTCAAAACCCATATCTTTCAAGAGATTGAATAATGTGGTGCGTTTAAAGTTGGGTAGATCGTTATCGTCATTTACGGAAGCTAAGATGCTGTTCATAGTTGATGGAATATTTGTAATGAAGAAGTTATGCACTTTACGTCGAATAACTGATTGCACATTTTCATCATACACATGAAGACGATCATTGCTTTGTTTCCCTTTTCTTTGCTTGCGTTTTTTCGGGCTTGATACACCTTCGTTTCCGTCTTCCTTTTTAATGGTATAGATGCTCCGTTCAGAACAACATAAAGCTTTACTTGCTTCTTTCACAGCTGCAGTAACGTTCATCGTTTCCGAGAAATAGTTCAGCACGTTGATAATGAGGTGTTTCTCCTTCCGGCTAAAACACTCTCCTTTATGGCGTTTCACGTTAGCAGATCCTGCTTCAGCTTCGGCTTCCATTTAATGGGATATTCTAAAAAGATGAAATCAAATAACGGTTCTACAAGAACACTCAAAGTTACCTTGTATATAAAGTACGAGATGGAGGCGTTCTTAAAAGAACGATTTTTAAGGCAATGAGACAATAAAATGTGTTAAATACGAAAGACAAAAACGAACCACACACGTAATGACAATACAAGAAGATTTGCCGTTATATTTTGTTTTAAAGCTTAAATTCAATCATATGTAAGTTTGGCATCATTGCGGTAAGGAATAAGGATAGCGTTATTGAAGAATGACGCAAATTAGTAAAGGAGGGATATAGTCCATAAGACCTCATACTGCATACTAAGGTGCGAATGGTCTATAGTTTCTATATCGGTTAATTCGGAAGAGCCTGTAGATGAAACCGTTGAGAAACATTCCGAATCAGAATCATTAGTTAAACACAATTTTTGGTTTTTTTATTGACGGCTTTGTTACGCGTTTTCTTGGCGGATTTTGCATCTTTTTTTCACGTCTTTTTGAACAATCTTCTTTTATTTCATCCATGTTTGGCGTTGTCTGTAAGAATTTTTGTTCTCGTGGGTTTTCGTTTACCTTGTGTTTTTCGAGGTGGAGCGCTTGGATACGGACGCACTTCCTCTGGTGTCTTCAAAGATGTGACAGCATTTTGTGGCGGAGTAATGTGGGTTGCTTCTCCTATATTTGTGTAACATCTATGCCACCATTGTAACCCTTAAGGGGTGTTTCTCTCGGTATTGGTAGCCAAAGGTGTTATTGAGTAGGGATTTCAATAATGCACGTTAGGGAATGCTAGGGAGTACCTGGGCTATATTGAAGTAACTTCCAAAACGTTTACAGGGGTATTAAAACATCAACATAAAGAAATTTTCAAGGTAGAAAGAGGAAACGCAGGGACCAATTACAATTTACAATACCAATGAAAACTAATAAACTTTGGGACTTACCATGTCAGTTCTGTTCAACAACCCAATCACTACTGCTAATTTTTTCTAGCTCACGAGGTGCCTCAACCTTTTTACCGCCTGATAAGCAATTTCCTATATCGACACCTCTCGACTAATTCTACTTGTGCCACATTCAATTTTGCATTTTTCCCTTGTTACGAAATTTACTTTTATAAATGTCTTTATAGGCCCTGCGTTATATTTGTATCTGAAGTGGAAGGTCCAGCAATATCTTCGTCTTCGTTACCCGACTCATTGGGGACATGGTTTACAGCTTCAACTCTTATTTGCTGATTTTCTATACCAGTATTGGGTCTGTCAGTCACAAAAGTAGAAGCAAAATCAGCATCGGAAAATATGTTTGGATTGTAGGGACAAATTCCCGTATGTTTAAATCCCTTGGTAATATTTAAAGGAGTGAAAGCCCTTTGATGGGCTCGACCTGCAAGTGAGAATGATAAGGATTGGTATGAGAAGGATGCGAAGGCCCAAGGAGTAATCGTACTTAGAATGGAAGAACAGCCGCTTACACACATTCTATCATGCACAACAGCAGCGGAAATGTGGGAAAAATTAATGTCAATTTATGAGAAGAAATCGCAAGTTAGTATCCATTTATTACAACAAAAATTTTTCGCATTAGAATTCAAACACAACGAAGGTGCAGCAGGGTTTATATCTCAACTGGAAGAAATTAAAAGCACATTAAAACAGTTAGGTGAAGATCTCAGCGAAAAGATGATGATTACAAAAATATTGATGTCATTACCAGATAACCTGAAGCATTTCGTGAGTGCATGGGAATCAACAGCGAGCGACAATCAAACGTTAATGGAATTAACTTCGAGACTATTAATCGAAGAAGAAAGGTTGAATAAAAGCGAGTCGACGGTAGCGTTAATGACCAATAAACGAGAAATAAAATGTTTTCAGGTGGTAGGCACGGGCACGTCCAAAAATATTGCAGGGCAAATCGATATGAAAGCAAAGGTTCAACAAGGCAGTCGACTACCAGGAAGACTTGTAATTACTGTAAAAAAATAGAATGTTATTTGTTTGGTAAATTTTGTTTTTTTATTACAACATTTTCATTGAGGGGGCGGGTAGTTATGTCAATGAAACTGTATTAAATATAGGGATTTTCGTTCTGTATGTTGGTAATGACAACACTGTTTTTTTTAGTATAATAATAATTTAAATATCCAAACCTCGTGGGGTATTGCGCAATAACCGACGGTACCTTTTCCAGCCTAATTCGCTGCAACTAATTATACACTGAACAAACACGAAATCACAGCAGTTACACAGCCCTCATAATCAATCATGCAACAAAATTATTCAACAACCAGAATTAATATACCCAATTAATAAATATCAAAATTCCAGAATACTGGTAAATCTTCCCCACCCCAACAAGAAAAATATTTGACGTAGCAAACACAAATGTATAGAACGTTACTTGATTTCTCGGTGACTCTTGGTCTTATTAACGGGCCAATTGATTTTACACAAGCCAAAATACAATTACAATTTTACCAAATGACTCAACTCAATAAATTCAATGTTGATTAATAACTCACAAAAGCTCAATTCTTGGAGACGAAATGACTTCTACTAAATCGTTAAGCAATGGGGATCACAACCCCGATTCACAGAACCAAATGAGAATCCGCAGGATTCTTGCCAACGATTATTTCCTGTGAATGTCTAACGTCGCCTTCCAAAAACAAAACAACCGTACGACAGAAGTCACCGACAACGTTCCGACAATTACAATTATAAATATAACACTTAGCTCTAGCCGACTCCCTCCGACAACTTCCTCTGCGCTCCAGTAATGGTAGTTACAATGGGTCGAACCCTGTCTCGATGATGGTTACGATCTTAGACTGCGATTCGCTCGGACAGCTTCCTCCGATAATTCAAATCCTTCGCTACACTGGCTCCAATTTAGAGACGGCGTCCCCCCTCGATTTAAACAGCTACACATACACCGATGGCCAAATCTACATGCGACCACGACGATAACGTAAAGACTACTCCCCAGGTCGGTACTGTCTAAAATATGATCACAAATAGAAAAACAACACAACAACACACCCAAAGGATCAGAAAGGCGCTTACCCTATCAAAGGACGGATTGACAAAATAATGGCGGATGGTCCCAACTTGTTGCTATAATCTCCGGTTCAATCACCGCGTATATAAATGGAATAAGTTCGGCTCGAATCCCGCAAGCGGCTTAAGACGATCCTCCAACTCCAATTAACCAAAACCAATCGAACGTCTCAACAATTACCGAATTTCCATCAAGAGCAACTTTCCGAAACACACCAACTATTCAACCATCGCCATCTTAACGACCCTCTCTGTTCCCACAACGTGCGCTTGCCTAACCCAAAAATGACTGCGCCGACTCCCGAATCGCATACATTGCGGCGGTTTTCTTAACTTGCTCGCAATTAATCGTTATTTTGGTAAAGGTTTCCCTTTACAAAATAACAGTAATTTTTCAGGTTCGTGTCGGTGTGAAAAATCTTCTTTTTCTCTCTTCAAAGTACTTAGGACTTACCTTCTGTACCTCTTTAACCCGCTAGCTCAGATAATAACATGGGTGCAAATAGGAAGATAATTCGTTCTATTCTAGCTCACGGTATAACATTCATTAATCATAAAAACGTAACCAAAATTTGGAAGAATGTTGTTTTGACGTTACTTCTCTCATATGCTTCCGAGATTGGTATGTAAATGCAACAATTTGGGTTTCCTTTATACGCAAACTTCTTGACCTCCTTGAGAAATTACAGAGAATTAACATTAATTATCTTTAATACCTTTATTTGAAAGTCAATGGATTCAAAACATATAAATATCTCCGCCCTTAAAAGAACGGTAAAGCTTAATAATCAAAAATAACGGACATTTCCTTTAACTAGTACCTTAATCAAATTTAACTGTTATAGGTACAATCCCCTAAAATACATAAAACCCCAAAAGTCAAATATAAAATTGTTCAGATCGATCCAAAATACGCAAACTTCACGATTTAATCAAGTTTATCAAATATAAAACTGCAAATTCTACCTTAATTCGTCTCGGTAATGGCGTTGCTTCTTATCTAATCGCCTTACATCCGCTGGGAACAGGTTGGTGACCTCGCATTCCAGGCGTTTGGTTTTGTCGTTACAGGAAATCAAACTGGTGGTGGTGGACTGCCAAATTTCACCAAATCTAATCTTCTCAATGTGGAAATACCCAAAAATACTTGCTGGCTTTGCAAGCAAAACGCAAAGCTAACTTAAACAAGCGCTGGCGGAAAACAAACGCTGCATAGGCTCTTCTTCCAGGCTGGGAAACAAACTACGTTGGCACGCAGACCCCAAATTCCACTCTTAGATAACGATGTGGGCGTAAAATATCTCGATAACTTTATTTACGCTATATCAATTTTAAAACGTTCGGCGACGTCACACTACCACTTTTTATTTTGTGTTGCGTATTGAAATCGTAGTACGCTAACTACGTATACCGCGTACTTCAAATTGCCAGACACTCATCACCACCTTTACTACTCGATGGTTGAACGCCGACTCTCTGCACTTTTTACTCCGCATAAAAATTCCCCTCGCACCGTATTAATTGCATTCATATAAAAATGAAACAAAAGCACTTTAAAAATAGAATCTGTCTTTTGCACTTTATATCTAAGTTACATTGTAATTAAAAAATTCTTTCTAGGACGTAAAGAATGTGTAAATTTGGTTTTAAAAAACTCCAACCCATTACAACATTCCCCGAAACCTTACATATACAGCGTAAGTCAAAATGTGACCGTCACAAGACGTCAAAGACGAGGGAGCCAACATGACATAAAACAGTTTATATTGCACCAACAAAGATGATTCATTTTTAAAGGCGACCATCTGAATCATCGAATAAGTAAATGGTCCCCTTTGTTAATGTCTTGTGCAAGTCTTTAAGATTCTAAAAATAAGACAATATTCAGAATGGCAGTTTATAATTGATAACGACGATGACTCATTTTTAAAACAGAAAATCTCACGTCTTAAATAAGCAATTCCCTAATTTATTTCTTGTACACATTACGTTCTACGATATTGCAAATAACTTGTCTAGAGTAATTACACATTTCCTATTCTTACGATAAGTAAAATTCCGCTACTTTGAAAGAATTAATCTCATGCCGCCGCTAAAAGCATCACCAAACCGCTACCGGTAGAGGAATTCCGCTACGGTTGGCAACACTGTGCACGATGGAATATTATCGAATGCAACATTACAAACCTTAATACAGGATCAAACTACTGAAGTCCAAAAAAATACAGGACATAGTAATCGCCAACGACCGGCAAATTCAGCTCTTGAACTTCGCAATGTTTTAAAAGATTTTTTTTGCACCCCAACGGTGTCCTACCAAACCAGGAAAAATATACTGTCTGAATAAATTTCATACTGTTGTGTAATCTTATTATCATAATAATAATAATAATAACTTTATTGCCCAACAGCAAAAGCCAATTACTGGACAAATTATAACAACAACAATAATAATAACAAACAATCAATTAACACATATTTAGAAACTAGAAACACACGCAATAACAGAGTAAATAGATATAAATAATTATAAATAGACTACCAAATGCAATAATAATATAATAATTTAATAATAGTGAACAAATTTAACATCTAACATCTTACAAATCGTGAATATACGTATCAATTAGTGATTCCAATGCACAGTTGAAAATATCACAATCAATTTTAATTTTGTTATATGCTGCACACTTCACAGTAATCGGGCATTTTAACATTAAATTGGTTTTAGCAAATGGCAACGAAAACGTAAAGGTATGCCTCCCTTCTATCCTGGGTACATGGAGGTTAACTTTCGATAATAGATATGTACAATCGATCTTATTGTGCAGTAGGTTGTATAGAAAGGTGAGCGCAATTATTGTTCGTCTGCGGTCTAAGGAAAGTATACCAAACGCATTTTGTAGGATTGTATTGGAAATACCTTGAGGGGGATATACGTTATTTTCTCTGTACCATAAATATTTTAAAAACCTGCGTTGGATATTATCAATTAACTTTTTGTAACGAACATAGTAAGGTGACCAGATTAAGGCACAGTATTCAACACGAGATCGAACAAGCGTACAGAATAAATGTTTTAGTGTATAAATATTAGTAAATTGTTTACTACATCTCATAATGAAACCCAACGTTGTGTTTGCTGATGAAACCAGTATGTTTATTAAAAGATAATTTGTCATCAAATATGACTCCCAGGTCCTTGAATTCATTACAACGTATTAAAGTTTGCGTAGCAATGCTGTATTGATAATTTATAGGATGCTTCTTTCTAGAAAACGACATAGTTCTACATTTGCCTATATTTAGATTAAGTTTATTGGTGCGACACCACTCATGTAAACGCTCAAAATTCCTTTGTAATGTAACACAATCATCAACACATGAGATAGAAGCAAAAAGCTTGACATCATCTGCATACATTAACGTCGAGCAATTGAGCACCTCAAGAAGGTTATACCAAATTTGGGATTTATTACTTAATGTTCATTATCATTTGAAATGTTGAAATATTATTTACAATAATAAAGATTGTACTTACCGGATTCTGAAATTTCATGGGCAATTTTTTCCCACGAATTATCCACCACATTTCTCTTGCTGTAGTCTGCACAAGTATAGTCATACAAACACGGAAACTTTTCAACGAGAGATACAAATTTTGTATTAAATTCTGGATTGTCTTTCATTTTATATTATTTATTTGTAATTACAACGGAAAAATGGCAAAAGTAGCAAAGAAGTATTCAGAACAGCAGTAATAACACAAGTGACACGCAACAAAAGTGGAGCATGCTGCACTTTTGTGCACGTTAATGACGGTGATGTGATTGTCACGTGTCATTTGCAAGTTACAACATGTCGGTGTGCGCTGACTGATAAGCTACCCTTTGTGTAACTTACAAATGACATCATGTTACTGTCAGGTAACTGTTGCATCACTATCATATTGTTTGGTGAGCGCTCGGCCTAAACTTGCTGCCACTTTTCTGCTGTTTCGATCATTGCCTCCAGGATGTCAGGATTTTCTTCGGAATTTTTCCCTTTAATCCAGATGTGCTACCCCCTGAAGCGTTTGCTCCAAGCACTGTGACTAAGTTGGGGAACCAATCAGGTGCTAGAACGATAATACAAGCAAAGTTCATTCCCCCAAACCATCCACATCTAAATGCATCGTACCTATAAACAGAATGGTTGTGGACCCAAGTCACAAATCTGATAGTGAGTCAAGTGACAGACATCAGTGATGAAGAGAACCAAGATCCAAAGGATGCACACAACATTTCTTTCGCCGATATGTTAACAACTCCTGATATGCCAATCAAGAAATGTGGAACCAGAACCAGAAAAGCGATCAATAGCAGGGCGCAAGTGGTTAAGAAGAACCTTTTTAATATAGTGCGTCCAGCCGAAAATACACCAACAATTAATAAAAACAAGAAAAAGGTACAGACGTCACAAACCTCCAAGAAGGCAGAAAGATCCAAAGGTGAGACCTGGTACTGTAAGGCTTGCAAGCAGGATAGTCGCCGACATGCGGCTGTGCTCTGTTTCCAAATCTTACCTTCATGAAGACTGTTTAGGTTTAACTAAAGAAGATGTTATGGATATTTTTTGTTTGTCCATACTGTGAATAAACCATTACTGAAATTTATAGCAATTTTTATCCCATGGAACAGAAAAGATGGTCTGAACAGAACGTTTTGAGGTATGACGTTATTGGCCATTGGTTATAACAGAGTTCTTGGCAAATACCGCTAATTGACAGAAATTTAAAAAATAATATCAAATATTGGTAGTCACAAATTGGTCACATATGTAGCAATGATTTGCTCCTTACACATGGTACTTTCATCTATGCAAGTTCTATTTTTAACTGCAGTTGCAGTAAGTCTCCGTCTATTTTTTACAGGAAAGTCATGTTTAGGTCCTCATTTAGCATTACCTGTTTTATATTTATATCCCCGTCTGAATGTCTGCTAATACTAGGTATCTTGGATATGTTGATTTTTCCACCATGGAGAATAAAGTGTTCTAGGCCAACTTTAGTAGTAACTGGAACAATGTCTGGCAATCTAGAAACAAATGCATCCTTTACTTTTATAATTAGTTCTTCTAACTCATCTAGAACATTACATCTAGATGGATCCATGATCTGTTCAACTGATGCTTCAATTTTTGTTGGTAAACCTATGGCAACTGGGATAAAAATCATAGAATCATATATAAAGACTGGTCCTTGATCATAAGAAAAAATTCCTTTTTCTTCATCCAAAAAGTGAGTGTATGATAACTCATTCAAGTTCATCAAATCTATACCTTCTGCTGATGGAAAAACCCATGAGACAAGCATGAGATAAGAAAAGATATAATTAAAAATCATCTTGTTATTCACTTTGATTTAAACAATTCTTTAATCCTTAATGGACGTCTGTTATCAATAACTTACTGGCCTTCCTATGGGCAGCAACCTGTCTCCATTACTTGCCGAGCTATTTTTAGCTGATCTCGAAAACAACAAAATCTTCAACAATAATACGTAGTCGAAGTATTTGTAGATTATTTTTGAGGTGCTGCTCCACTCATGCTAGTTACGCTTTTTTATACGTATTAATCAGCGTAACTAGCATTCGTGACAGCACCTCAAAAATATTCGACAAAACTTCCGACTACTTATGGTATTATATGTGATTATTTCTATAAGGCTAAAGATTTAAATGTTCCTATCGACATTAAAATTGCTAAAGATAATGTATGAAGGCTACAAAGGCTGATTCAATTAGTGCTACATGGCTAGCGAGGATTGACTTACTGCCTTTTTGAAGCGTAATCCAACAGTATCTATCCGGACACCTAAATCAATTAGTCTCGCAAGGGCTATGAATTTTAATCCAGAAAGTTTTTTTACAACTTGAGCGACTTAATGGAAAGGTATAAATTTGAGCCCCACGATATTTTTAACGTCGATGAGACTGGTTGTACAACCGTTCAAAAACCCAATAAAGTTATTTCATTAAAAGGTGTCAAACAAGTTGGTGTCATCACTTCACAGGAGAGAGGACACTAGTGACAATGTGCTTGGTCATCAATGCTCTAGGTAATAGTATTCCTCCCATGTTTGTGTTTCCATTGGTGCGATACGATGATCATTTTGTGCGAGACGGGCCAGAGCGTTGCATTGGAAGTGCAAACAGGAGTGGGTGGATGCAGGAAGAGGATTTTTTTTATTAAACATTTCGCAAAGTTTTCCAAACCTTCCGAAAACAACAAGTGCTACTAATTTTAGATAATCACGCTTCTCATTTGTATTTACCAGTGATTAACTTTTGTAGAGACAATTTTATTACGCTACTTTCTTTCCCCCCTCACACCTCACACAAGCTACAGCAATTAGATCGTGGTGTCTATGGACCGCTTAAGAAATTTTATAATAATTCTTGCGATCAATGGATGAAAAATAATCCTGGTAAATGAATGAAAAAATATTACTTCCGGTTTCAGGTGCTGTGGAATATGACCCTTTAATAGAAACATCTTCTCGGACGACGAATTTGCTTCATCTAGCGTCACCGACAGGCCATCAAATGCCACATCAGCCGATAGCGAAAAAGAAACCACATTGTGTCCTGCGAGCACATCAAAGAGTTCGATTGAAATGCCTCGACAATCTTAATATCAGCAATATTCCATGTGAACCTAGCACACCCCCTAAAACATCGCTCATTCCCCCAGCTGCGTTTTATTCTCCTGAAGAAATTCGTCCCTTGCCGAAGGCTGACTTTTCGAAGCTAGTGAAGACGAACAAGAGGGCGATAGGAAAAACGATAATTTTAACAGATACGCCAGAGAAAAATGTAATAGAAGTTTAAGAAAAAACAAACCACGAAAGCCACATCTCCGTAGAAGTTATTACCGTTGCCAAAGACAACGGAGTCAGCATTCTTACCCTGCCTCTGCACTGTTCACATAAAATTCAACCGCTGGACGTGGCTGTTTATTTCCATTTCCTTTTGAGGACCACATCTTTTCCGATCAAGATTTTTTGAGTTCATCAGTGACCAATCGATTAGAACCTGCCAATCAAATCTCTGCATCTTCATCAAGTCTCCCATCGAATATTCGAGAGGAAACTACTCCACCTCCAGACGGCGTTCCTGACCAATTGCATTTACCTCTCTTCTCCTCAGGAAATGACCAATTTTAGTTTTTTTTTAATTTACGTCGAACCTATGCGACATTTTGAATTTCCATAAGGAAATTTTAATAAGCATCCAAAACTGCAAAACATTTCCCATTTAACCAATTCTCTATCTTTAATAATAACAAAGTTCCCATGCAATCCCACGCGATTTGGGAATTATATATATATGTATAGCACGGAGTTGGAGTGAATTTCAGTCATGTGATGTCGGAATAGGGAGCGCGAACCATGCTAATCGAACGCTTGGTGTTCGAGCGGTTGTTTGTCAAAATTGTCCTAACCTAACATTTTACAAAGAATGGCCACTCAAAAAATCCTTGTTGTTTTAACTGCTGCCCGCAATATTCTAATTCAGAATCAGATTCCGAAGAGGAGGAAGTTAAAAAAATTCAAAATTTTGTTGAAATAACAGTCCAGCAGATGAATACCAAGCAATCCCAAACCCACTTTCGAATGAGCCCTACAAGTTTTGATTACTTAGTGGAAATGTTAAGTGCTGTTGAAGATGAAATACGCCCAACTACAAGAACGGCAATAGAAAGGGAGCGATGATTATGGTTTGGTGCTTAAGTAATATCAATATCTAATAGCATAAAAGATAAAGCCTTTTTATTTACAGCTCAGTAGCACAGCGATTCATTCGGTTTGATTACTAATCAAACGCATCCGTTCACGAGATATAACGACTGACGATACCAAATCCTCAACGTCCCCAATTTCAGCCCGGTCGTCTAGTAAATCACGCATAAAATTATGATGGGTTTGAGCTATTAGAACGTCAGTATTTGCCAGCGCCACTTCTCCAACTCGGAAGTTTTGAATTTCAACACTATCTACGGTACCAAATTGCCTACGTCGTCGATTGAAAAATTCAGCGTGCTCATTTTTATACCAGTCTATCGCATGGTCATTAGCCACACATTCTGGAAAGTGAGGATACCGTTTAGCATCATCTTGCAATAACGACCCACTAATACCAACGAATTCAGGCGGCAAAACGGTACTGGCCCTAGATGATATAAGCTTAGTCTCACTATCCCCAATGTCATTTACATACACGAATTTCCCAACGGTTGAAGATAACTTTAACAAACATAACACCAACTCGTAAATTTTCGAGATTGGAATTTGACCATCACTATTCGTTAACACGCTTCTAGTCCCCCCTTCAACACTTTCATGAATTCCATGCAAAAATTCATCACACCCATCTTTATAAGTAATTTTAATCGATTCTGTACTAAATGGATCCAGCGATAAAGCGATACTACTATTTTCAATTTCTAGGGACAAATAAATTAACGCGAATGGCTCGAAAAGTACAAGTCCACGTGTTGGGATATTTTGTATCGCACGTGTAATTTATTGTTAAAAGCCAATGTGCGATATAAATTGATATGTTGGCCAACTGAAGAGCAGCAGACGGAAATTGCAACGAGTTTCGCAAGACCTTATAATTTGAATGAGATTATCGGGTGGATTGATGGTTCACACATTAGAATCTGTGCTCCAAAACAAAATCATAATTCTTATGTGAACAGAAAGTCTTATCATTCGATTTTATTGCAAGGGGTTTGTGACAACAACTTGCTATTTGCTGATGTGTATGCTGGCGAAGTGGGATCTATACATGATTATATAACTCATTATTTCGTCAGCCAATCAAATTTCTTATTTTCCTTAGATACCATGATATTGGCATAGGAATATACTCTCCACCACGTGGTATAATCGTTTTGGTGTTTCGCTTTAGTCGAACGATTACTAGATTCAGAATAGGTCTATCGGTTTCGATTGTTTCATCAAATGTCAAAAAACATTTCCGCAAAACATTTCTTCTGCATTATGCTACCTCCACACTCTCGCCGAGGGTAGGCGAGATTATGCGAGAGCGAGAGTGTACTAAGCGCGCTCGCCTCGCCTTGGCTTTACTCACATGCTCTCCATTTCTTGTCGGTCTTTTGTAGTCGAGTCAAAGGAAGCGAGGCGAGCGCATGTCACCACATTCTTGTGTTATTCCGTCGTTTGTATTACGCATTTAAATAGAAAACGTGTCCAAGTGTTGTGGAAATGGCCGACTGGAGCAATGAATTTACGTTACACTTTTTGGAACTATACCATGCAGAGCCTGTCCTGTGGGATCCAAAATTTGTTTTTCACAAAGACAAAAGGAAAGTGAATGATGCGTGGGTGCGTTGAAGTGGGGCGCTAGATATTCCTGTGCAAATTTTATCGTCCGCCCCACGTTGGGACACCTCCCTGCCAAAAAAAAGGAACGAAAACTATTAAGAGAGTGACATACACAAAACTGGAAAGGAAGCAACATTCACTTTCATCTTCATATTCATCACAAGTAATTTTCAGGTCTTTTACATTCCATATCCCACAGTCCTGATTGTTATCGTCTTTGAGCTGGTATGTCCACGGCGACACTTTCTTTGCAATTATAAACGGGCCAATATAACGAGGGGCCAGTTTGGAAGAAAAGTAACGGGCAGCATCAGAAATGGGAAAATTCCTTCGCCAGACTTGTTGGTGTAAATCAAATTGGACATCTCTACGACGCAGATTGTAGACATTACGAGTTCGTTCAGCACATTTGCTAAGTTCCGTCTTAACATCTTGGTATACCATTGCAAGAATTGCGGCTCGTGAAGTGGGGTCGTTATTTGGGTTGACTACATCGGGTGCTAAATTTACAGGGCTGGAATGATACGTGCCATTAAGAATTATTTCACGTCCAAAGTTTATGAAACAAGGAGTTAATTTAGTGGTTTCACTTACTGAGGTACGCATCGCGCAAGCAACTTTTTGTAACATCGGCTTCCAATTGCGGTGGTCTCCTTTTACATACGAAGCTATCATGGTTTTCAATGTCCGATGTTGCCGCTCGCAGGCATTGGCTTGAGGGTGATATAAAGCTGTGTAAGATATCTTGACACTGTATTCTTGAGCAAGCTTCTTGAACTCTTTGCCAGTAAACTGTTTTCCATTATCGCATATAATGTTACGAGGCGCGCCAAACAGTAAGAATACGTTGTCCTCCAGTAATTCACAGATGATTTTAGAAGTTGCTGGTCGCATTGGGAAAAAGAGACAAAATTTTGAGAATTTGTCCATTATCGACAGTATGTAACAATGGCCTGACTTCGATCTTGGCAGGGGTCAAACAACATCAATGCACACAATCTCCCAGGGCTTTGAAACCTCTTGCGTACCAACCATTAATCCGGAGGGTGGTTTCTGTTCGACTTTATAGGTTTGGCATATTTTGCACTGTTTTATGTAATGAGTGACATCGCTTTTCAGTTTGGGCCAAAAGTATCGTTGGGTGACTCGACGATAAGTCTTGTGTATATACCGCAGTGACCACTAGTAGGACTGTCATGGAGCTGCTGAAGAATTTCTCTTCGTTGGGGCTTGGGTACAACGATCTTCCACTCATCACCTGGATTCCCTAAATTCTGATACTTGTCTTTGCATCGTTTGTACAGTAGTTTCCCATCATAAGACCATAATGGATACTTGAGAGGATCCTTTTTGATTCGGTCAATCATCCTCGATATCCAAGGATCTTGACGATGTTCCACTTCTGCAATAATCGGTACACCTCTCGATAATGTATCAGGTACGATGTTGATCAGATCAGGTCGTCCTCCAGTTATCACGGATGCAGCGGAGACTTCGGTCCCTCTTTGAGCGTACTGCTCGCTGGCCCCACGTTGGGTGGTTAGGGCTATTTTTTCCTTGCTTCCCTGACTTATTTTGTGCCCCGTTTACTCTGCGTCCTTGACCACGTTACATTTTCTGGCGCCCAACGTGGGGCCAGCGAGCAGTACGCTCAAAGAGGGACCGAAGTCTCCGCTGCATCCGTGATAACCGGAGGCATGTTAGGGGGATGGGAGGGGCAGCCAACCCTGGAGGGGCCTCGAAATCTATGGTATCCATAGATATGGATGAGGCCATTGGATACAAGCCAAACGATAGGCCTGCCGTCTGGAGTTGTGTGCCCTTAATCAGCCGCAGAGCCAACCTATTACCCGCGGCCAGCTCATGACCCACCAATACTGGAGCCATTATGACGGCCTGATCGGCATCATACGTCATGATTGAGCATGGTTGAAAGGTCACAAGGGCTTGGAGGTAATTAGGGCCAGGCAGGGGGGCTGGGTCCGCCTGGACGGGAGATACCCCTCTAGCCCAGGATAAGGCTGTCTGGGAGAGGAGGATTGGGATAAGGGCCGGCCTCAAGTATTGGGCGATTAGATTGGCGCCAAACACGCCATAATCTGTAAGTACATATGGCGCGCCGGAAGAGGCGCGTGACACGTACTCAGAAGACCCAAACACTGACCACCAGCCTTGCTGGTTGTTGGGGCCGCTTAGGCGTATTTCGTGACTGAAATCGGCCTTTGGGGAAGGGGCACAGATGTCCCATTCACGTGGGCGGATGGCTAGAATATTATCAACTATCAATGGATTCCATGATACTGGAGTTATATTCTGGGCCAAAGCATGTAATGTGTCCACTGCGTTTGGGTCAGAGCCACGAGGCCCGACCCAAATTTGTCCACAGGTCCTGTCTCAATGTTTACACCAATGAACCAGGTGAAACAAGAAGCAATGACCCTACGCATTAATGGCTCTGTAGAGGTGGTGGGTTGGACATAATCTAGCAGGTGCAGCACGTTAGCCGTGATAGGGGACATGGCATCGCCTGCCATCCACGCTGCTAGATAAGAAGTTCTTACCTGGTAGGTGTATAGGATGGTAGTGGTAAATGTGCCTGTTAAAGCAGTATATACCCCCATGAGCCGCACCCTTGTATCTTGGGAGAGAGTGGACCACAAGACCCATTCCGGGCTGGAGTCTTGGGGAGACTCGGGCCGTATGTTTAGGAACCGCAATAGATAATTGTAATCCATGGGTTTAGGCAGAATAGGAGGCAATGTTCGGAAGCTGCTTGTAACTAGACGCATCGGGGCATTGGCTATTTCTGGTTGGTATGCGCCAAGTGATATATGTTCAATTACCCAATATAAGGCCCGCTGGAGTGAGGGCAACTCATTCCTAGCTAAAGCCAGCTTTTGGGCAAAGGCGTACAGCCTAGTGGGAGGGGCTGCGGCAGCAATCGGTATGGGAGGTTACGCCCCATGATACAGCACAGTTATGGTGACTGCTGGCCATTGGGCGTATG
This sequence comes from Photinus pyralis, assembly GCF_008802855.1. Lineage (NCBI taxonomy): Eukaryota > Metazoa > Arthropoda > Insecta > Coleoptera > Lampyridae > Photinus > Photinus pyralis. The sequence goes on from NW_022170249.1 coordinate 150,170, forward strand.
TGGCAGGCACTCCAGTCCCTCCCAAGGCTAGTGTGAAGCGTCTCCCTGCCTGAATGTCTTGGTCGTCGTAATCATCTCGGTGCAATAGTACTATATGTCCTTGGTCGATCGGGGATATTAGGTTCATATACTCTAAATTTGGATCATCGAGATTTGTAAATGCGCATACCACAATAATTTAGCATAGAGGGCGAAGTTCTCGTATCCTCCTGCACTTTGAGTGATAGCGCCAGAGATATTGCGCAAAGCGGCAATAGCCTGCGTCTGTAGCCGGGGCTGCAGGGCACTGGAAATGGCTTTCTCCGATAAGACCCTGCCATTATAAAACTCATAAAAGGCTTCAGTATTCATCCACCCAGTCTCAGTATACCCTAAACCCCACCCATGTGGAACGCTTTTGGGAATGTACTTAGGCAGCCTCTTGTAGGGAAATAATACCATTGGTGGTGGTACTGAACCATCGGCTGAGACGTTAGCAAGAACTGTTAAACACTCCTTTTCGTCGTTTGCGACCCTGTTGTAAACAAACTTTGTCCCTCTTCTGACCAGCACTTGCTTTTCCTTGGGGCATAAAAAGAAAGCAGTTTCGTCACAATTAAACACCCGTGATTCATCTTCAAAAATATCCATTAGATTGTGATTAACAAAGTAATTTTCCACCTTTTCGAACCACTTTTTGATGGCTTCCTTATTAACGCTACTTCTACTTGCCGTAAGGTTTTGAGAAACCCTGGAAGTAATATTTGGATGCTTAAGCAAAAAATTTTGAAACCAGTGATTTCCCGGAACACCGTCTTTAAATGGATTTGGGCGTTGCAAATTTTTTATTAGAGTGGCAACGGTTTGAATTAATTGAGATTTGGTAACCGGAAACCCTAGCATAGCTAAATGAAGCACCCAGTCAACAATTAACATTTCTTCAGTGGGCGAAAGCACAGGCTGCACACTACATTTAGGGCTCTTGTATTTGCCTGCACGTTTGTCCTCGTAAAGTAGTTTTCGGTATACCGTAGGTTTTGGATGCCTCATATATCGACATCCCATTAGCTATCGTCTCCAGAGCACTGGAGAGTTTTTCTTTTGTATACTGGACACGTATCTTGGGAGGCATCCTTTAAAGAAAATGCAATTAGAAGGGAGGCAAAGGATTTATTAATTGTCTATAGCCTGTACATACATAGCGCGGTAATTATCGTACCGTTTTTCCATTACCGATTCAAGAATCGGTAATAGGAATATACATTGCATTTTTTAACTTATTACCGACTGTGTATCATCTTGGAAAAAAATTAAAACAAGACAATATTCGTATTTAGAAAGGTACAATTTTGTTATTTTTATAGCTGTTATATGATAATTGCCAAATTATATAGAAATTTGGGAGTTATTAGTCCATATTTATAAAAGTGAAGCATTTGCTTTAAAGTAAAAGGTAGAAGTAAAAGGTAGCGCTCGGAAGTAAAAGGTAGAAGTAAAAGGTTTTGCTTCATTTCGTATTTATAAGCTGTGTCTTTTCCTACCAAGCAAATCCTTCCAAATAATAGAAGCAAAAGGTAGACTGAGAGTCGTATTGCAGTCACATGTGGCTTGTACATTGATGCTAGTATATCCTTTCCGATTGACATATTCATCTCTAAATGTGGCGGCTTCTCAATTTGAACATGGGTGCAGTCTATTACACCAATTGTAGTTGGAAAATGAAATTTTCTTAGCCAGTTTTTTCTGTAGAGGGAAACTGTATCCATTCGTTGGCTTTTTCCATTATACATTCGAGGGTGGTATTAATAATTCTGGATACCGTTGGCTGCGAACATCCCAGTTTTTCTCCAATACCGCTCTGGAACCCGGGATCAGCCATATAACGAAGAAAGATTTTAATTTTTTGCACGGGAGATAGTGCGCCTCCACGAGTTTCATTATTCTCTCCAAGAAAATGCTCCGCCCACCACTCAACGCTAACCTCTTCAAACCGTATTGTCGTGGCGTCCTCCTTGACTTATAATGTTTTCTGGCACGAAGCTGGACTACGTCAGCCATAACAGACAAACACTACACACACATATAGCTACCGAAAAAATCACAAAATTTCACGCAAACACGTTAAACGCCGATCAAACGACTGCACCTCTTATGGCAAAAGCTAACCTGGACTAGATGCATTTTTCTTGAAGCAAATCCTTCAGTTTGAAAGCATTTCCTTCCTTTTATGGATATCAAAAAAGCAAAACTTTACTTTAGACCAAAACCTTTTACTTCAACGCCCAACCCTTTACTTTACTTTTTTTAATGAATAGAACGCGAAGTAATTGCTTCACTTTTTGGAAGTAAAAGCAATTGCTTTACTTTATGAATATGGACTATTAGTTCAACACATTTTTATTCAATAAACGCGGCAATGTTATACGTTTTATTAAATATCAAGCATTACATAACCAAAATAAGAAATAATAATAAAATAAAAATAAAATAGAAAATAAGGATGATTTTGTTACCTAATTAATATTAAAAAAGTTTGAAGGAACTAAATCGAGTGTACTTCTATTTAAACAAAATTATCCAAATCTACTTTTTTCCTTATTAACAACCTCTGGGTCGGTAATACGATACTATGACAATAATCTTATCCTATTACCGCCCCCTGGATTTTAAGATGATTTTGTTATAAAACGCCCCAATAATGGCAAAATTACGTATTTATGTAAAATAAAGTAGATAGACATGCGAAATTTAAGTAATCTATGTATCATTTTTTAGGTCCTATACCTAATCAAATGATCTGTTCGCTTATAGTAGGGGAGCTAGCACGAAATCCACTGAACGAGAATGATCAAAATTTTAACCGATGGAGTTCCATTTTGCCCTATCAGAGTATGCTAAAATCGATCGTCTACCGCCTCAGGTCATATGACTTAAGGCGCTGCGGGTACTTCTTGCGGTACCAATTCTGAAAGGTTGTTTTTCGAGAAAATAAGTTATACACCAAATGAAAACGTTGATAATAGCTCTTAAAAAAATATTTAAAAAAATCGCGTACATTTGATAACTCCGTAAAAAAACAATTCTTAGTCGGTTTTTCACGAACTTTCTACGGATATAACTAGGTTACCGTTGGAAGAATGAAGCTGATTTTTTTTTACAGACTAATGATAGGTACAGCCAATGACTATGAGAGTGTTTCTTTTTTAAATTTTTTCTCTAATTATAAGATATCTTATAATGTTAAGCTATAAGATAATCTTGTAATTAGAGACAAAATTTAAAAACGAAACACCGTTAAGTCATTAGTAGTGCTTATCATGAGTCTGTAAAAAAAATCAGCTTCATTCGTCCCACCGTAACCTAGTTATATCCGTAGAAAGTTCGTGAAAAACCGACTAAGAATTGTTTTTTTACGGAGTTATCAAATGCGCGGGATTTTTTTAAATATTTTTTTAAGAGCTATAATCAACGTTTTCATTTGGTATATAACTTATTTTTTCGAAAAACAACCTTTCAGAATTGGTACCACAAGAAGTACCCGCAGCGCCTTAAGTCGTATGACCTGAGGCGGCAGACGATCGATTTTAGCATACTCTGATAGGGCAAAATGGAACTCCATCGGTTAAAATTTTGATCATTCTCGTTCAGTGGATTTCGTGCTAGCTCCCCTACTATTACCTTATATGATAACACAAGCTGTTTATGCAAGCTGACGCCTTGCAGTCCTATATTTGCATGTTAAAATTAAAACTTTGTTAATAGGTAGCATTATAATATGTAGTTCATCGCCCACTCAATACAATTGAAACAAATTCATCATCTACTTGAAAGTGCATTCACAACTATACACTACCATCGAAAACTCAGAAAGCGGCAAATCAGAGCTTTTCAAGTATCACTCTTTTGGTGTTGTTAAAATGCGACTCTTGAATCAAATTAAGTTTATTACAGTGATGAGTGATTTTTACTTACGTCAAAGTTGAGCGTGCAGAGAAGTTGCAATGAATCATATGTTAAGCTTCCTTGGAAACTCAATTTTAAATAACAGGTAGGTAATCGAAATTAATTTATTATAAATTTATAATTTTAAAACTCAGTTTATTTAAAAATTTGAAGCTAGTTAAACTCTAATTTTTAGCGGCATCAGTTTCCGTTTGAGTTGAAGGCTCAGAATTTGGATTTTCAGGGTTTTCAAAATTATTTCCATCGAATTCCCCATCATTTACACAGGACTGTGAAAGCTTCTCAATTTCAATTTCATTGAGGATTTCAGCTCGTAATTTTGATTTTAACGCAGTATCCAATCGCGCTGGTTTCTCTGGATCAAAATGTTGGTTTGGACGGCCACATAGGTAACAGAACTTAGCAGTACCTGTAAAAATCACAGAGGCACACACAAATATATATAAAATAGTAAATTCACATTTAAGTGTTTAAATTTTACCAACTCGGATATTAACTTACACCTCAAAAATACAGAACAGCGTACACATCTACGATACAATCCATCGGATTTATCAAGGAATTCTATTTCTATTTGACAAACACGACATTTTTGGTTGGGGTACTTTTCCAACGCGAAACAATCAATAACCGCGTTACAATTAGTACAAAATCGATCGAATCTGTCCGTCAGTACTGGCAAATTATGCGAGTGCGCCGCAGAAAATCCCCCTGACCGTCTTTCTTGAGTACCACTTGGTTGCGCCATTTTTTGACTTTTCTAAAATTAATCAGTATCACAAAAAAGTAGGAACGTATTGATTATCACTGACTAACTTAAATTAAAACTTCGATTTCAAAGTTAAACTTGTCCTGTATCCTTCACTCACGTAACACAAATGTGAAATGAACTTAAAATGCACCTGAAATTAATGTATTCACGACTCTTTTAAAAGTAAAACTAAACCGCGGACTAAGCATTTTACAGACAACGACTCACTCAGATCGAGTAAAAATATTACGTAGAATTAACCATGAAAGAAAAACAGCACCATTGTTTAAATACTTTTTAAACAATGACAGCACATTTGCCATCCAAGTTTTACATTACTGGGTACGCAAACGTATATATGTAGGCATTAAAGAATTTCTCGGTAAATACAGTTATATGTATAAACGGCGTCGTCTTCTTCGTAAATTTTTCCTTGGCTATTCCCGTCAACAATTTGCACAAATAGGCCATCCCGACTTTTGACACGCGAAAATGCTGTGTACAATTGTCCGTGTGTAAAAACAGGTTGAGGAAGGTACACACCAATCCTTTCAAACGTTTGCCCTTGCGATTTTGTTATAGTAATCGAGTAAGCAAGACGAAGAGGAAACTGCTTTCTACTAAATTTAAATGGAAGGTCCGTGTTTGATGAGTCAATTAGTATTCGCGGAATTAGAACTTTCTGTCCTTTACGATGTCCAGAAAATATGCTGCACTCTATAATATTATTTCCAAGTGATTCCACAATCAGTCTCGTCCCGTTACAAAGGCCATGCTTTGGATTTAAATTTCGTAACAATGTGACGCAACATCCTTGCTTAAGATTCAAGCAGTGTGGCGGAAATCCCATAGGTGTCAGTGAGTGCAAAAATTCAACCGGATACTGAGCCTCCTCCTCCTCACTTTCGCATTCGGCGACCTTATCAATGCTAAAATATTATCACAGTTAGTTTAGCGGTAAAATAATGTAAAAAAAACTTTAAATGTTCTCGTATTTACCTGTAATATGATTTTTGCTCGCCATTCAACATGGCCAAAACTTTTTCGTTAATTAATAGCGTGTCCGCATTTTTTGGGCATAGAATAGCCATTGACGCAAGACGATCTGAGGACAACGTATTGATATTTTCTCCGTAAACAGATTTGACAATATCGTCAGTAATTATATCACTGCTTAGCTGAACAAAATCACAGTGTTTTGCTGCAGCATCAACTCCACCTCCAACTGATAAGAGCCATTCTCCAAATACTGCATTGCCTTGGTTTAGTCGCATATTTTGTAACAGTTTAAGCTCCTTGAAATGTTTCCAAACCGGGCTGCTTTTCACGCATGCTTCCACAATCTGGACCCGAGTTCCATGCGGAACAACAGGTGCCTGTTGGCGAAAATCCCCCCCGACCACTATAACAATTCCGCCAAACGGATCATCGCAGTTCATCAGAAATCGTAGGCTTCTATCAACAGCGTTCAAAAGATGAGCATGACACATTGATATTTCGTCCCATATAATTAGCTTTGTATTTTTGAGTTCCCTCCATGAGTTTGTGCCTTGTTTAAAACGCGATGTAGTTGTTTCATCAAGATTGATGGGGATGCCAAAGCCAGAATGGACGGTTTTTCCACCTAAAATAAAAGTCATAGTGAATTTACATTTTCAGGTACACTTTGTTGTTTTCATTCAAATACCTTTGAGCAACGTTGCAGCTAAACCTGTTGGAGCTACAGATTTGACCGTTCCTCCATTTCCAAGGATTGTTGATGTTAATGCTTTATATACAAACGTTTTTCCACATCCTCCTGCTCCAGATAGATAAAAGCATTTGTTTTCTGAGATGCCGTTTACAGAATCCATGATAGTTTTGTAAGCAAGCAATTGCTCTGCATTGTCGTTCATCATTGTAACCAATCGATCAGCTTCTTGTTGCTCGTGTACAGCGTCAACTTCTTCCAAAATGTGATAGCCGTCTTTTGGAACTGGAAGTCCATAGTCTTTGCACGATTTTCCAAATTGCATCAAATGCTCTTGAATATCTCTCAGCGCCTGTTGCTCTGCCATATACTCACTGTGGTTCTGTAGGTAATCCTCCATTAACGACGTCTTGTATTTTAAGTACAATTCCGAAGAGGTGCTCGGATGAACCTGGATTAATATTGTCGCAAAAAGTAGACGCAATTCTCGTGGCATTCGAAAAAGTTCAGCTTCGTCCATGGCTTTGTCCCACTCTTCATCATCGTCTAAAAGGTTAATAGCTTTAGCAGCTTCCTGATATGTATCGTGAAGTTTTCCGTTCACAGTTCGTAAATCTTCATAGGATGTGGCGCCTGTCAATTAAATAAAGATTTTGATTTATATTATTAATCTTATGGAATAAACAAAAAATGTAAGTTTTGTTAAATCCATTTTTAACTCTTACCTCGAACATGAAGCAACAAAAGCCGAAGGCAGTATTTTTCCATATCCTTTAAATTTACAAAGTACATCCTGGCAACTACTTTATCTCCACCTAGTTTCCGGGGCTGCCAATGGTTGGATCTCCAAACATAGTGGTAGGGTATATCACAGTATAAGTACTTCCGTGCATTTACGTCGTTTGCATTTAACTGGAACCATCGCGTTAATTTGGTCCCCTTTTTGGCAGCAGCTTCCAAATCACGACGCTCAGCGCCCTCTTCAAAATATACCATTTGCTCAAGCGGGAGGTGAACAGGTAATCGCTCAACAGAGTGGGACCTTCCGGACATTTCGTATTTTTTTAACCTCCACATAGCTTCCGGCGCTGCTATATAACGCGTGTCTAAATAAATCTTGACCTCATCCCAATGATAAGTTCCAGAGCCCGTTGCTTCATTCATTTGAACAATGGCGGCATCATGGCCTTTGTAAATATATTTAAAAATATATTTTATGCTCTGGATTGATGAGCATATTTCAACATTAATGTGAGCATTGTACTTTCGCGACATGTATGGATTGTACGGGACTACCCACCGATTATCTAGTTTTACTCCTTTTATTTCCACAGTACGGTCCAAGTTTCTGCGACGATAAATTGGATAGCCGTTTACATTAATATTTGTTTCATCGCAGAATTCTTTTGGAAATTTTTTAATGCAGGAAATATGCCCTTTGTTCTCTTCCATGCAAGGGGCATCTTTTTTAAGTTCACCGCACGGGCCATGCATCATGCAAGACGTTATTATTTGAAATAGAACTGGGTCAGCAACAGGATCCGGAATCTCAGCAGAAACTGCATTATCAACATCAGCGGCTTCGCGAAATTTGTCTTCATCGTCAAGAATAACTAACATGTGGCAATGGGGCAAACCTGCAGCAATAGACACATTAAATTTTCATTTTTAATCATTCCATTAAAGTTGGTTAGAAGATTTTAAAATGAAACTAAAAATGTACTAACCTCTTTTTTGGAATTCAATTGTGTAAATAAACGCTTTTACTTTTCCAAAAACTCCTCCCTTGTTAGACACCAAATCGTTAATAAATTCCTTTAGCTTCAAATGAAAAACGGTCCCAACCAAATCCGGTCTATCAATTGCTGTTTCTTTGTGTTTTAATTCGTCGCGGATTTCCTTCCATGTGGGATTGCACGTGAAAGTAATAAATAAGTCTGGCTTTCCGTATTTCCCAACTATGACCATTGCGTCCTGATAATTCTGAGTTAGAGCGCGTTTACTTCCTGTAAAACTGGATGGCAAAATAACAATTCGTCCTGGCTTTAAATCCTTTATTTCCGCCTGGTTGTGTACGTAATCCATAAGGCCGCTGTACATGTCAACTCGCAATTTCTTTTGATTTGTTTTATTCCAAACTAACCGTCCACCTTCGACTTTCAAAAATGCATCCACAATATACATTTGCGTCAGTTTGCCTAAATGAAGGATTGGGTTAAAAGACTCTCGTTCTTGCATCCGGTAGGAATAAAATTCCAGCATGGAGATATTTACAACCTTTCTTGTCTCGTCAGCTTTCTTAATTCCAGGCTGCCATCCTGCATCGCCAAACGGAAACATAATTGGATAGGTCATAGGATCACAATTTGGACTAAATATATCGATATTTTGCAACTGTCCAGTTCCCTTATCATAAACAGCCATATCTCGTTTAAATCCAGGTTCCCCATCTTTAGAAACAAACACTGCAGCAACTTCGTTTGCTACAGGCAAATTGTATCGGCGAGGGTCATGTTGTCTATCCTTAATAATCCACATTTCAATTGTATTTTGATTTATATCCATGAGATCTTTCATCATTTTAAAGGCTTCGGCAAATGGATTACGTCGCAGGACTTTTTCAATAATATCAAAAACTTCTTTTCTGCATCCCTCGTTGTGTGTGTTCTGAGACCGCATGTTATTTGCATATTCGGGATCCAAAAAGTAAAGTTGAGCATAGGATGGTTCTGTTTCTTTGTTGTCGAAGTTGTCACTATAAATAAATAATGGATACAACCAAAGTTGCATTTTTTGTTCATTCCGTACTTGATTACCGTTCTCTCGAGTTTTACATTCCGTCAATTGAAAACAAATAATCCATAATTAATTTAACGTACCTGGGTTTAATGGATGTTGTTGTGCGATGGTAGACTTGACCATGGATGACAAACGTTGGAGGACCACCACGAAGTTTAACTGGTTGATGCCCAAATGATGCAAATCCGAAGGCGCTATTAAAGTTCCGTACGTTTCTCATAAAATTTTTGCCGTTTTCGGTGCTCTGGGTAGCTAATTCCCGTAGTTCCAAAGGATAATCATTCAGTTGTCGTAATGTTACACTTCCGTTCTCACAACAATGAGAAACATGTCCTTTAAATGTCTTTTCTCCATTGAAATGTAAAGCTCCACAATGTACGCATTTAAAACTTTTTGTTCCCAAATAGTGTTCGTCAGGCCGGTTATCCGGATTTCGAGCAACATATTTAGATGGCGGGGGTAATTTCATTCTTTGTAGCTTTTGACTTTCGTTTCTTAAATGAAGTCTTCGTTTTTCTGCTTTCTGTTGTTCTGGGGTCATTTTTAATCTTTGTCGTTGCGACCTTAGCTTATCGGCTTCTTTTTCCGCATCACTTTTATTTGCTTGACGTTTACGGCTGTATTCTCTCATTCGTGCCTTCCGTTCTTCGCTTGTTGGAGTTTTTGATGAACTGGCTACAGGCGGTGTCAAATTCATAGTTTTCTGTAATTTAAACACTTTTAAAAATTTGCCAAGATTTCATCATTAACTAAACCATGCCGGTTTCATCATCAACTCAATCAACTAACCAATATTGTATTTAAAAGTATTTGACTTACCTTCAATTTGTGTTAAGCTACTTTATTCCATAAATTGTTCTATTTCGTCATTTAAATCAACACTATAAATTTAACAACGTTTACTAATTTACAATAAACAGATTTATTAAAAAATTACTTTTACTGTCAGTTTCTTTATTCGTTTTTTACTCCTAAAAGTGATGTGAAATAAAAGTAAAACTAAACCCACTCAGATCGAGTAAAAATATTACGTTGCATTATGTTGAATTAACCTTGAAAGAAACAGTACGTTTGCCATCCAAGTTTTACAATGACGCGCGAAAATACTGTGTACAATTGTCCGTGTGTAAAAACAGGTTGAGGAAGGTACACACCAATCCTTTCAAACGTTTGTCCTTGCGATTTTGTTAATTAAGCAAGACGAAGAGGAAAATGCTTTCCACTAAATTTAAACCGTTTTTGATGAGTCAATTAGTATTCGCGGAATTAGAACTTTCTGTCCTTTACGATGTCCAGAAAATATGCTGCACTCTATAATATTATTTCCAAGTGATTCCACAATCAGTCTCGTCCCGTTACAAAGGCCATGCTTTGGATTTAAATTTCGTAACAATGTGACGCAACATCCTTGCTTAAGATTCAAACAGTGTGGCGGTAATCCCATGCTTAAGATTCAAACAGTGTGGCGGTAATCCCATAGGTGTCAGTGAGTGTAATATAATAATTCAACCGGATAGGAACGGGGAAGTGGCTCTTAATAAAGAGTGATAAACATACACTATGCACAAGCTTGAAGCGCAATGACGATTTTTCGGTTTCTCACGTTATTTATGGCGTAATGGTGCATGCGCTGTTTTGTTTCTTATTATTGACACTAAAAAATGTGAAGCTCTTTTTGTGGGAAGGTGAAATAAGTCTTAATATAACGATTTTAGGTGTTAGGTCGTTATTAGGTGCGTTTTTTGGATGGGTCGTTATTAGGTGATTTTACCTTAAATCCCAATTAAGCTTGGATAAAAATTTGGAAAACTTTTGCACCTCATGTACGCACAGCCAAAACGATAAGTATTAGAATGGCCTCCGGAAATAATAAAAAGGAAGACGATCGCGCAATCAAGGACGAAATTTGGGGAAAAATCAAAAAGTAACGGACACTAAGCGGAAATAACAAAAAGGCGGGAAAATAAACGTAAAGCGGGAAAAATTAATACAATACACAAACGATAGAGGACGCTACAGAGGAAACCAAAGAAGCGACACAGAACGTAGAAAGCAGGTGAAAGATAAATGAGCAGAAAATCATAAGGAAAAGATTAAAGAGCCAAAAGAAATAGGACGAGGGTAAAAACGGCAGCACAGATACAAAAAAAAAATATACGGCGAATTCCAAACGTAACTTACAGTCCTAAAAGAAATAAAATGAATACTATAGAATGGTACGCCACTGGTAAACAACCACCAACGAAACCCAAACAAAAATCCCTAATTCTAAAACTAAATATAAATCCTAACCTAAAATAAAATCAAAATAAAACATATAAAGGGTGTGGGGGTTATGTTCCCACTTTTTACGCGCGCATTCCAATACACGGAAGGAAGGTTCAAATTTACTTCTTCAAGAACCGCAGGCACAAACAAAACTAATTTTATTTAATACTGGTACAAAATAATGAAGAACAAAAACGTGTACATACAAAAGATGCCTCGCACGGAAGTAGTTAAAACGCAAGTCGGCAAGCATTGCCAGGAAGTGGCTCTATGCTGCCATCTATCTGCCCATGTAAGATATCCCTACAATACTCCCCTCCGATAAACGGAGTTACAATAAAATGTTTTTATATGTAATAATTTTACACTAACACTAGCAGCAACAATATTGGTAAACAATAATTTACATTTGTATTACTTAAAACAACGCAGTAGTAGCTAATTAACAAAACGAACTTTTTTTTCAAAATTTACTACACTATTAATGGTTTCTAATTTGGCATATGTGTGGTCTTGTACTGTGTTTGTGGTATTGGGAAGTAGGAAAGCGGGTTTTAAACGGTCTTTAGAAATATTAACTTCTTTGGAGTTAATATTCAAAGTGAGGTATTTGTCGCAACGTTTTATGATAGCGAAGGGACCATCATATGGCGGTTGAAGCGGTTTCCTTACAGCGTCTCGTCTAACGAAGACATGAGAACATGTGTCGAGTTCCGGAGTAACAAAAATTTTTGGTTGGGAGTGGTGGCTATCTGGTACGGGTTTAATTTGCTGTACTTTCTGTTTTAATCCTGTTACGAATGATGCTATATCCGATTCTACCTGGCAGTCTTCAAAGAATTCTCCCGGTAAACGAATAGGTGCGCCGTATACGATTTCTGCTGGTGATAGTCCTACGTCTTCTCGCACTACGCAATGAAGACCTAACAAAACAGTTGGTAAAATTTCGGTCCATTTGATAGAGTTATGAGCCATGATAGCTGTTTTTAAGGTTCTGTGCCATCTCTCTATTTTGCCGTTTGTCATGGGGTGGTAAGGCGATGATCGGATTCGTGAGCATCCCATAAATGTAGCTAGCGATTTAAAAAGTTGGCTTTCAAACTGACGTCCCTGATCTGTGACGATGCTTAAAGGTGTTCCAAATCTACATATCCAATTAGAATATAGAGTAGACGCTACCGTTTCTGCCGTCATATCTTTTATAGGAAAGGCTTCGGCCCAACAAGAAAATCGGTCTATGCACGTGAGACAGTACATGAATCCATTTGACGATGGCAATGGTCCAATAAGATCTATATTGATTGTCTGAAATCGGCTATCCGGTGGTTGAAATTTTTGTAATGGTGTTGTAGTGTGCTTGTTAATTTTTGATTTTTGGCAGTTAATGCACGCCTTTGTCCAATCTCGTATGTCCTTATGCATTGAGGGCCAGACGAAACGGGAAGAAATTAATTTCTGTGTGGCTTTAATTCCGGGATGTGACAAATTATGGTATTTTTCGAAAATGAATCTGCGAAAGTTTGCTGGAATGTATGGTCTTACGCTTAGTTGACTGATGTCGCAGTATATTTGTAAGTCAGATTCGTGAAGAGTACATTTCTTGAGTTTTAGAGAGGTACTATTGGGATTTCGTAACATATTCTCTAACTCTGGGTCGCTATTCTGATGAATTTGAATGGCTTCGTAATCAATCGATTGAGGAACGTTGATGCTATTTATTCGTGACAATGCATCGGCGATAATGTTGTTCTTGCCACTAATGTGGTGGATGTCGGTGCTAAATTGTCCAATATAATCTAAATGCCGAATTTGTCTGGGTGAGGCCTTGTCGGATTTTTGAGAAAATGCAAACGTTAATGGTTTATGATCAGTAAAAATTTGGAAATTTTTCCCTTCTAATAGGTATCTGAAGTATTTAATTGCTGAGTATATAGCGAGAAGTTCCCTATCGTAGGTACTATATTTTGTTTGTGTTGGTGTGAACTTTTTTGAAAAAAAACTTAATGGTTCCCATATATTGTTTTCCAATTGTTCGACCACTGCGCCCATTGCAAAGTCAGATGCGTCGACTGTTAACGCTAACAGTGCTCGAGAGGATGGATGCACCAGTAGTGCTGCCTTGGCCAGGTCGGTCTTGCAATGCTGGAAAGCTTCTAACGCCTCGTTTGACCACTGCAATGGTGTGCGATCCTTTTTTTTGTGACCTTTGTGCAACATATGTAGGACTGCTTGATGAGAAGCGGCATTCGGCAAACTGCGCCTGTAAAAGTTGATGATTCCTAGGAATCTTCTTAAATCTGCTGCCGTTTCAGGCAAGGGATAGTCTGTGATGACCTTCACCTTTTCGGGCAATGGTTCCGATCCTTTTGCTGAAACCCGATATCCTAGGAATGTAACGCTGGTAGCTCCAAATGTGCATTTCTCTATGTTGATAGTTAATCCATAATTCTGTAGGCGTTCGAAGATTTGTTTCAAGTGATGCTCATGTTCTGTTTCGTCGGTTGAAGCAACGAGTATGTCATCCAGATATGGGAAACAAAATTCTAGATCTCGAAGGACTTCATGAATAAAGCGTTGAAACGATTGAGCAGCATTGCGCAATCCAAATTGCATTCTGGTAAACTCGAACAACCCGAAAGGAGTTATTATGGCTGTTTTTGGAATGGAACTTTGTTCGACTGGGATCTGGTGGTATGCACGTATAAGGTCTATTGTTGAGAATATCTGTTTTTTTTCTAGCATATGGCTAAAGTCATGTAAGTTGGGAACTGGATATTTGTCTTCCAAAGTAACTGCATTAAGTCTACGGTAATCTCCAACAGGTCTCCATTCGCCCGATTTCTTTTTGACCATGTGTAAGGGGCTTGCCCAGGGACTGTTGGATGGTCTGCAAATACCTTGGTTCAACATAAACTGGAATTCCTGTTTCGCTATTTTCAGTTTGTCTGTAGGAAGTCGACGAGCTTTTGAAGAAATGGGTTGGCCTTTGGTCATGATTAAATGTGTGGTTGAATGTTTTATACCATTAGGAGCATTTACAAATTTTGTAATTGATGGATATTGCTTTAGGATGTCATAGTATTTGCAATTTTTGTGTACAGTAAATACTGATTCGTGTGGTGTTGTGATGAGTTTGCCAATTACAGAAATTTCAGTACGGGGGTCTATTATCCTATTGGTACTTAAATCTATAAGAAGTTTGAAATGATAAATAAAATCTGCCCCGATAATGGCATGATCAGTATCGGCAATAATAAATGACCAACTAAATTCTCTCCTTAATCCTAAACTTACAGTTAAAGTTTTTGAACCATATGTACATATGCGTGTGTTATTAGCAGCATACAAAGTAAATTTATTAATAATGTTACGATGTCTTATTGTTTTGGGAATCAATGACACATCTGACCCGGAGTCAATAAGAAATTTTATTCCGGATAAAGGATCAGTAATTATTAAGCGGTTGCTTACCCTATGGTTGTACGCTACTTCCTGTAGGTGGTGGGCTTCGTCTTCCACACCAGTTGCCACCCTTGGTGGTGTGGAATCTAGTTTTCCTTCGTGCTCGGGAAGTTGCATGGAGAAACGCACCTCTTGGCTTTGTTTTTGAAGGTATTGTGGTACCAACATGTTCCTTCTGTTTGCGCTCGCCCTTGGGATCGTGATCTGCTACGGTTTCGCTTGTGGTTAAACGATTTGTCCCTTGATCGTGTTTCTGTCTTTAATTGCTGCAGTTCCTCGGAGAGCTTCTGGATCATCTCCTCCACTCGACTAAGGCTGTGACTACTGTGCTCGCTTTCGTGGATGGCATAAGCTCGAGGTTGTTGGATTTCCGCAATTTTGTCGGCCATTTTAGCAAGGTTTTGGAGCGAGTCGGAGCTTGCTGCGAGGACGGACTGTATATGCGTTGGCAGGTGTTGCATCCATAATGTTTGGGTAATTTCACTTGATACCGCATTGCCTCCAAGTCTAATCATCTCGTTTAACAGCTGGGAGGGTTTTTTATCTCCTAAGGATACTTCGGACAACAGTTTTCTTAATTTACGCTCCTGCGAGTCTGAAAATATTGCAATTAACTTTTGTTTCACCTGTTCGTATTTGTGACTCGAAGGTGGGTTTACGATGAAGTCGGTAATCTGTGTGAGTATGTCGGTGTCAATTGCGGTAAGTACATAATTGTACATTGTAAGATCGGAGGTGATTCCATTTAACGAAAATTGTGCTTCCAGTTGTACGAACCACAGCTTGGGGTCTGCTTTCCAAAATGGGGGTGGTTTAACAGCGACTCGTTCCACGTGTTCGGTCTGAATTTGCTGCGACGGCTGTGTATTTACAGATGCCTGAAGTTGGGCTTGCTGTGGTTGATTTTGTTCGTTCGTCATTTTTTTCAAAGATACGGTATTCGGTACACGTGCTCTTGTCGGAGGTCACCAAATTGTGGGGGTTATGTTCCCACTTTTTACGCGCGCATTCCAATACACGGAAGGAAGGTTCAAATTTACTTCTTCAAGAACCGCAGGCACAAACAAAACTAATTTTATTTAATACTGGTACAAAATAATGAAGAACAAAAACGTGTACATACAAAAGATGCCTCGCACGGAAGTAGTTAAAACGCAAGTCGGCAAGCATTGCCAGGAAGTGGCTCTATGCTGCCATCTATCTGCCCATGTAAGATATCCCTACAAGGGGTTTCGAAGGCGACCAAACTAACGACAAACTGAACAAAAAAAAGGAACGTAACAGAAGAAAAAGGATTCATTAATGCAGCGTTTCTCAACCTGTGGGGCGTGTAAACATTAATGGGGGGGCGCAGCATATCAGAAAAAAAACACTAACTGCATTAAATAATTTATTAAAACGAAAAGAAAACAAAATCCTGACATAATTAAAAATAAAATACACATTCAGATCTATTCACTAAACGTGGTTGACTACCGTCAATAGTTGACTTGATATCAACTAATATTCTCAATGTTGAAAATATTTGGTATTCGGTAACAGCGTTGATAAGACTGCTAATTGACATTAAAGTTGTCAATAATTACTATGTGTGGCAACGCTGCAAATATGTATAGTAGTTCAAATAAATCTAGTTATTCTAACCTAAAACCTCACTCTTCTAACCATACTTTGAAACACAAAAAGAGCTACTCCGGCACAGTTAATGTGCCTAATGGACTCTGTGGAATGCAATAACACCATTTTATATGGAAAAGGAACATCTGAAGTAAAAAAAGAAGCCTGGGAGAAAGTTACTGCTAGAGTAAACGCTGTAGGAGGTTGTACCAAAAGTGGAGACGGCTGGAAAAATGTAGGTAACAAGTATATTAATTTTAAGGACTTATTTACATAATTTATAGGCATTTACTGTATGGAAATCACATATTAGAAAAAAAATACGGGAGGGTACAACGTTAACGGATTTAGAAGAACGGTGCTCCAAATTATCTGGGTTGCCAACTGTAGCTACGGGTATGGAAACCATAACTGAACTTGGTATGCTCCCTGTCGAAGATAATATAACTATAGGGACCGTACTGGAACTACAAGATGTTGAAATTGAGCATCAACAGGAGGAAGATCTGGAGCAGGAAATGGAACAAGCTGGTCCTTCAACGATTGTGGAACCAAAAGGCACAACAGTGAAGAAAAACAGACCAAGAAAGACACCTAATGGTAAATATGTTAACATTTATAAATAATCTACGTACCTAACTCTTTTTATGCAACATTAAATACCTACCTATTTTATAATTTGGATAACAGGAAAACTGAATTTGTTCTTTATTAGTGAATAAATTAATTGTTTATTTAAATTCACATATATAAAATTCATTTATCATGTACAGGATTTGAATTATTTGACATTTTATAGAATTGTTGGAAAACCATACACTTGCCACTGTTGATGGACTTCAAAATATATCTCTTGGCTTGCAGTCTCTCGCATCTGCAATAAATAATTTAGCAAAAGCCATTCGTGAAGGGAGCCATGACAATCAAAAGTGATTTTACTTATTATTAAAAAGTATGTTGATAGACTGGAAAAAATAAAGGATATTATACTGTTAATTTCTTTACATCTATCGCAATATTCTAGATTTTTTGTGTATTGTAGAGCAGAAGCTAAAAAGGCAATCATAAACGACTGGCCGTCAATATAAATTATACCTTAACTATAAATTAAATATGGAAATGGAAGCATTTGATGATCTCTGTAAGAAATTAAATAGCATAGAAGGTCCTCAAAGAGATGCAACACATTGGAAACAAGTAAATTTGTGAAAAATCATATTGGAATTGAATATAGTTAAAATTTTAGACTTTTAATGAATGGGAATGTAAAGTTAAAGCTAAAGCAAGGAGAATTTACCTTAGGAGAGAGATGACAGGAGGTGGTGTCAGTCCAAATGAGTTTTTGACAGCATTGGAAGAAAAGCTGCTAAGTTTAATATCAAAAATATTGCTGTTTGGCCACCCAGATATTATTGAGCTTGGATTTCAAAAATATTCGAAAAAGCCATGTATAACATATAAAGTAAACAAAAAATGCAGAAAATATTTGAAAACTAAGACATGTGCAGGTAAGTACGTAAGGTGGTGAGAATAAATTCAAAGTATTAATGTTGTAGTATGGAAATGGAATGGTACACAGATAACAAAAAGTTGGGAGAAACTTAATGAAAGTTTAAGACTGTTAATGGAAGCAGTTGAAAATTTGGCAGGTGCGATCCACTCACACCCATAGTGGGTCACAAAATGTTCATAGTTCTATAGTCTTTAACCTAGTATTTTTATTTAAAAATAAGTTTCAATAACATTGTTTCGTACAAGTCTTCCAATATTGAAGTATGCAACATTTTCATTATTATCAATGCCATTATGATCTATGTCATCTTCTACTTCATCGTCATCTACAATTAGAATTTTTTGAAAAAATTGATATTTGTAGTTACTTATATGTTACCATGATCAAGGACGTCATTTCTCATTATGCATAAATTATGTAATATTGCACAGGAGTAGATAATTTTTGCAGCTCTTTCGGGTTTGTAGTTAAGTGTTCTGTGTCTGCTTAAACATCTGAAACGTTGTTTCAACACCCCATTACAACGCTCAACTACATTTCTTATAGATTTGTGTGCAGAGTTATAATTTACTTCTCTTTCATTCGCTGGTCTCAATATCGGTGTAAGAAGCCAAGGTTCTAAAGGATATCCCGAGTCGCCTAAACATTTCAATAATAATTCAAGATTGATATAATTATACCCCACCAAGTAGATAAGTATGTTGGGCTCTATTGTTGTTGTAATTTTGAAGTAAATGCCTTCTACTATCGGAGTAAAATGTAGAGTCCGCTCACTTTGAAGGCTCAAATCTCCAAATCGCTGGAGCCGATATTAATGAAATTTTTTGAACGTATCAATTGGTAAGTTGTTGTTAACATACGTAAATTGTAAATTTTTGCTGCCAGGACTTTTTACGTTATCGAATTTTCCTCACAAAAAAGTACTCTAAAATGCGTGATTTGTCGCGATGCTCAACTGTACAGGTCCATAAATAGTTTATTTTTCGACGAATATTCATACATTTCGGGTATTACATAACCCAATTCTTGCTGTAGCTATTGTAGAAAAAATTATGGAAATATCTTTTTTGCGTAATTAGCGGAAAAGCAAAAACATTGCAACGCAGCTATTATTGAAGGAAACGACTTCATTCTTTTTTTATAAGATGAATAAAATAGCAAACGCCATAAATGCGTACATATTGTCTGAAAACAACTTGTGGATGTTTGTTTTTGTGTAAATTAGCCAATACTCTACGTACGAAACAAGATGAATAATAACCTGCGGTTTTCATGTGTGATGTGCGGCAAACATAATAACAATTTCATGCATATATTACCATTGTATTTATACCTTACCAGTATGGCCACGGTATAGCAAAAAGTGCGACGCGTTAATAAAGCTAGATAGATGGCGCTAAAACGCACTGCAAAAATTAATTTAGCGTAAAAGTAAACCATATGCAGTGTCGTATTCCCCCACAGACGTCTCTGAAAGCAGCCTATTTAATCTTTTTCTTTTGCTACGTATGCTGTACGCTTTGTGTAAGTTTTAAAGTTCACCAAACGAATAACGAACAGGATGCCGGTGACGTATGCTACTGCTACATGAAAGTTGTATTGTAAGCATAAAGACGCTCTTTATCTTTATTATTAGTATTTTATTTCATTGTTACCTATACCTGTAATGTTAGGTTCCAGGTTTTATTGAAAGTTTTTAGCGGCAAGGATTTAATTGAATGGTCAAAAATAAATTCCTGGGCATTTAAGGGATTAACCCGAAGTATTTGAAGATTTGTTGAACAAAAATAAAAATTAAATTTAACAATTCGACCCTGAAAAAGATAAAATACTCTAACCAGCGGAACAATTGAAAATTAAAGGTTTCTGTCTGTGTAGGTACGTGCGGGTTCCTCTATAAATAGGATTGAAGTAGGCACCTCTTGTTAGTAAACAAAACAATTTCCTACTTCCTGCTTGTCGGTCTCGGATTTAAAATCGTCACTGTCACTGTCTTTTGCATATTATTGTATTACTATCGTAAAGTAAAATTGCACTTTGTTGCTAAAATGTATTTTATTTTATACAAAAAAATGTAAATTACACAACAATTGTTTTGCATAATGGTTTATACATACTATGATAATTTTGATAGTAATGCTCCAACAAATCCACCACTCAAATATAGTTAATCTGTAGCAAAAATTTTGATTAAATTTCTACGATGATTTCTTAGACACCGTCGAATCCAAAATTTCAATTCGATCCGATAAATATTTCTGTGGCCATCACCAATTCGTAATGTAGGTGGATGAAATTTTAAAAAAGCGTCTCAATGTGAAGGAGTCGGCAGAATAAAGAATCGCCTGTAACAAATCATGCTGCTGTTTACTGATTTTTCAATCAATGATTCTTGAAACTCGCAAATTTGACAAAATCTCGACTAAAAGAACTATAACTATACAAAAATATATACAAAGGAAAAATCTCCGTCGACAATTTACTGGTGTTTAAAAATTTTAAGTTTGTCTCTGTTTCTTTCTTTTCCCAGAGACAATGCCTTACATTTGTTAAATATTTTTACAGTAACTAGTAAATTAATTAAGTACATCATATGCTTGCCACATTCAGATTCGTCTACATTGTAATATCGTTTATTTAAAGTATTTACAATCGCCTTCGTCAAACGCTCTTTTAGTTTATTTTTACACATAACACTATTAAATTTATCATTGAAAACAGTCAAAGCTTTTGAGCAAACTGTCATCAGCAAATTGGTTGGTGCTCTTAAACCAATTGATTCAGGCAATTTATTTTCAAATGTTTTATACACTATAAGTAACTCACGTTTATCAGATAAACCACTGTCAGTCACACATTTTAGCAATAGTTTTTCACAATTTGCACAGTTAAATTTATCAATTAGTTTTTTGCCTAAATACCCAGCAAAATATGCTTCCGCACATTCTTGTAAACCACTTTGCTCTTCTGCATGTACCTCGAATTTTTGGATTGGTGAAGAAGTGTCGGATTTAATATCTGATGATTCTTCATCTTCTCGTTCATTACTATCATCATCATCATCATCCGCATCAGCAGTATCGTCCTTAGTGTCATCTTCAAAGTATTTTGGTCCAAAATCGATTTGCATCATAGCATCAAAATCTGGTTCACAGTTAGCTGCTGCGGGGGGTTTCATCAAATCCGCGATTGTATTTATGCGAAATGATGTTCTAAAAATTCTCGCAGTAGGATTTTTATTATACCCACCCCTTTGTCTGATAACGGAAAAAAAGTTTTCTAATACGTCTTGGTTTAGTCTTGACGTCAATATGTATTCTATTCCATCACTATTTTTCTGCTCTTCAAACAATTGTTGAAGGGAATTTATTGTCATAACCGCTCCATCAAAACACGGTGGTCTACTTACAAGATTCTTACTATCTATTTTGATTAGGTTTTTAAATAAAGTTTTTCCTTGGTTTAAGATATCTTGACCGATGGCATTTGTATTTGACAGCGCACACCTGTAGGGATTTGTATTGAATCGAGTTTTGCTGTTTAGGACATCAAAAAGGTTGTTCATATTAAGGATGAAACGAGCAGTGTTCGTAGCGGAGTTGCTTGTAAGTTGTTTGGTGTGCACTACTGTTTTAATTGCAGATGAAACGGAATGACTAAATAGTTGTAATGCTAGCTTGCAAGATAACTTTTGGAAAGCATTGGGATTTAAATGTGCAGGTGTTAATTTTGTTAAGGCTAGACCGGTTTCACTTTTTTTATCTATGGCGTAGGCTTTTCTGACGTCCTCGATGCTTATTTTTCCTCCATTCAATTTATAATGTCCGTTCAATAAATTATTTCGTAAGGACTTAAAAAGGTGAGGCACATCGTACATGCAAAATATTTTTTCATTGTTACAAAAAAAGTATGGATTTTCTACTGTAACGTTTAAGCACTTTAAGGCACCCCTATTATTTGATCCTTGGTCACAAGTAACTACTTTTGGACGAAGTCCACATGCTTGCAGTTTCGAGACGGTCGTTGTGAGTAAAGTGCTTAACATTTCACGTTTTACACCTGTGCCTGTTAGAAAATATGCAACAGGCAATTTCCAACTGTGATACAGACCTCGAATCATGAACACCATGGCATATTTTGCAGAAGTGGTGGTTCTACCGAACGATCCCAGATCTTCATATCCCTCTATTATGTCTAACGCTTTAGAATACTCTAATAATTTTTTAATGGACATTTCGTCAAAGCAAAGCATACATGTTTTTTTCCCCTGTCGGACATTGCGTTGGCTTTGTATTTTATTTGGCGCAACAATAAGTTATTGAATCCCGGTCTGAACTTAGAAACCCCAATCCATCGCCGTACAGTTCGTGCGGAAGGGAGGATAATGTTCTGTTTTATTAAAAATTTGTAGGCCGACGGAGATTTATAATACAATGCAATTGCAAACTCTTGTTCATTTTTGTTCCACGGAGAGTTTTTGCGATGTAATAATTGCATTTTTACTAAAGTTTCGGAGTGTTTAGATGCATAAGTTACATTTTTTAGAGCTTCATGTACTTTTAATGGCTTAGATTTAGCTTTAATGTTTGCTTTCAACCTTGAAACCTCTCCTCTTCTCCTTTTTTGTGATACTCTTAAATTATCGACGGTCAACATTAGTTTTTTCTCGCGAACGGTAATATCTCGGGTAATATCTTCACCGGAAAATAATTTTCGTTTTGCACGTTTTGGATCCACCGCTGGCGACTCTAATAAGAAGGTTGCCCACTCTTCTGTAGATGGACTGCCCATTTTAGAAGGACTGGAATTATTATTATCCACCGATACCGTATACTGACCGCTTGGGGACGAAACGTTTGTGTCGTGCTTTTTTTCAGGTGTCATAATTCTTACTCCTTTTGTCGTAGACATAAGAGTAGGAATTGTTGATGGTAGAGAAGATTTAGAAACATATGTTTTTTCTGGCATAATCGTCTTTAATCCTTTTTCCGGCGAATAGCGAATGGGAACCGCATCGTTCTTTAAACGCTTCCGAGATGAGGTAGTGAAGCTAGTGTCTTCAAAGTGAACACCACATACAGGGTGATTCCTATAGTACCTGCCACCGTTTGGGAGCGTGTAGGTGGTGCGTAGGGGAGTATTTTGATATAGGACACTTGGGGTCGGAAATCTAAAATAAGGGTGCCAGAGCCAAATTTACCTTCTGGAATTTCGCGCCTGTAGGTAGGCAACCCAACCGGCCGGCGGTGCACACGGAGCGATCTCAGGCGGCGATGTGTGGCTGACACTTGATCAGAATTTTGTTTAAACCCACGAAATCCCGTCTGCAACGACGCGTATCAAGTGAATAAACACTATGGCAATAGTATAATAATAGTTGGCTAGATGTAGGAAGTGCATTGAGAACAACGGTGGCCACGTTGAACACTTGTAAACGTTATTGCTTTTGACTGTCGTTTTCCCTCCTTCCCTCCCATGTCGCTTCCTCGCGCTAACTCGCTCTGCATCGCTCCGCGCGAAACGTCGGTCGGTTGGGTTGCCTACATACAGGCGTGAAATTCCAGAAGATAAATTTGGTTCTGGCGCCCTTATTTTAGATTTCCGACCCCAAGTGTCCTATATCAAAATACTCCCCTAGGCACCCCCTATACGCTCCCAAACGGTGGCAGGTACTATAGGAATCACCCTGTATGTACCTCCTACTTAGTTTTTCAGGACTTAGTTCGAGTAAACTGGCATTTCCTAGAAGAAAAAGAGACGTAACTAGAAATTTTGAATAGGCGAGACAAGTCTCTAAATTACAAATGGTGCTTTCGGCGTTAATAACCGGGTTAATAATAACGTTTATACAGTTATTTGCCAATTACCACAAATTTCCTAGGCATTTTCAAAAATGGCCAATGCAGCAGGGACAGTGAGCAATAGAGCTTGAGTTGAGGTAACATATACAGGGTGGCGCCTAGCGCGACGCAGCATAGGGATTTCAATGGTAATTTCTTTATAGTTAATTACTAGCTCCCCTAATTATTTTAGAGCAAAAGTCTAAATACATTTTTTTAGAGAAAATAATACTGCATCTGCTCATACCGAGATCTTGATACATTCATAATAATTTATAAAATTTCATAAACACCTTAATAGTCCAGGCTAAATAGCTCTAAAATAATTTATTTTCAAAAAAAATTAGTTACCGGGCGAAACCGGGTTTTTCAGACAGGTTAAATGATTAGAAATTGGGAAAAAATAATTAAAACATATCTTTTTCAAGGGGATGAAAAATCTATTTTTTTCATCGTACAGAGGTGCGCGAGGTAGCAACATTTTCGTAAGGACTTACATTTTAATAATAATTAAAAATAAAAAATATTATTCCAATAGAAAAATTTTAAGAAAAGCGGCAAAGCTGGGGGAACAGTTTTTAAGATATACACTGTTTTTGACATAGTAGGTAAATAGCTTTTTTTTGTAAGAATTAACGTATTAGATCCGCGCTAATAAAAAGTTTTTGAACTCTGTCTTCTCTCTCCTCTTTGAGGCCGCTAAAATATTTTCTTTTTTCTGCATTTTTACAGCAATAAAAGCAATTCGAAATAAAATCGAATTATTTTGCTTCCTGAACAATCTGTGTTTGTTTCGAACTCTTCTTCCTGCCTGTTTTACAGCTGATCCGATTACGCTGGGCCTGTTGATCGTTAATTTACAGGAATTATGGAATAAAATCCTCACCAAGCTTATTCCAGGTTTTACGTCTCAAATCATTTGCTTTGGCCGGTAAAACTAACGTTCGTATTGCTTATCAACAGACCCAACGCAATTGCATCAGCTATAAAACAGGCAGGAAGAAGAGAGAGTGAACAAATTTAAATTGTTCAGGAATCGGGAAGCAAGATAATTTGATTTTATTTCGAATTGCTTTTATTGCGGTAAAAATGCAGAAAAAAGAAATAATAAAGATGTTTTAACTAAAACAGTTGAGCATAGATAACAAAAGAGAATTTAAGCAAAGATTAACGAGAAGCAAGAAGACAGATTTCGAAAAAATCTTTATTATAATAACAACGTATATTGTGTAAATAAAACATTCAAAGTTTTTAACACTCGTCAACCGAAAAAAATTACAGAAAAAATTAACATCCAACACGTTGATTTATCATGTCAAAAACCGTGTACCTATATCTTAAAACTGTTTTCCAGTTTTTGGTGATTTTCTCAAATTTTTGCAATTTTTTTTTGTTTATTAGAATATAAATCTTCCCGAAAATTTTGCTAATTTTTTATTTTTAATTATTAAAATGTAAGTCCTTACGAAAATTTTGCTACCCCGCGCACCTCTGTACGATGAAAAAAAATTGAATTTTCATCCCCTTGAAAAAGAGGTGGTTTTTTCAGAAATAGTGAGATCTCGGAAACGGTTCAACTTTACGGGCCCAAAAAAATTGTCTCCTTTTTTTTGTCATAAAACAAGCTATGTTTCCTCCAAACAGACAGCGGATCACAAAAATCAAAATTATAAACGATCTCGAGGATTATTAATAAACGTATGTATACCGAAATCCGCAATATTGAATCATCTTACAATTAAATGAACCTATAGAATCTCGAGTAGAATCTACCCTAGCCGTTTTTTTAATGTTAACAATGAATTCGATATTTAAAAAAATTAAATATATTAACCGAGATTAATTTAACTTCTAACCAATTTATAAATTGGTAAGAGAGGATAATTAAACTGAACATGGTCCATTGTAGAACAGGTAATTTTAAAATGGTTCTTTCCCCACGCTCTAGTCCCCCTGTAGTACGTGGGTCCGTTCACTTAGCCCTCTCAATAGCACACTCGATAGCACAACACTGAACCTACTGTGCCCCAGTTGTGCTCTATTATGCATTTATATTCACGGTTTGTGGGTTTTTGGTGTTATAAATATTTCAGAAATTCAAATGGGGGCTAAGCGTTCACCTAGCTCCCTTTTAAATTTCTGAAAAATTAAACTTTTTCGTACTGAAACCAGGATATTGTACTTTTTTCTACCCAAAGTTACACAATTTCACTACACACAAAAGTAAATTGTTTAACAATTTAAAATTTTCCCTTTAACAGTGGAGGAAAGATTGCCGAGAATACGTGTTGATTTTTTCTTTCTTTCAAAATATTTGAGTGAGAAAAGAGGCATTTAAGATCAAGGAACCTAGTTTAGGTATAAAAAGGAGTTTAATTTTGGGGAATGTTTCAAAGTGTTTCCGGAACCAAAAAGGGACAAACCGTAAAAGCATATAAGCACAATAAAGCGCAATCGAAGTACCTACTATACCGCCGTTCTAGTATAAAAAAGCTTAATTTGGGGCGTTAACTTGACCCTGTTTTGTATTTCGATATACATTTCGTATACATACGTATTTCTGCAGCCAAAAAGGTACAAATCGTGAGCACACATGCAATATCGAGGGACAGCAGATAAAAAAGTGAGTTCATTTTTGGGATAATGGAGAGGGGCGAGGGGGGGGCGATCCTAAGTGGACGGACTCGACACGTCCCTGCAGAAATCCAAGATTTTCAAATGAATCAAGCCAACCTTTTTGATCAAACTAGTTTCAAAATTGGAAATTTATGGCGATACATATTTATTAAATATTGATTATAATTAATTTATTATTTGTTTACCTACCTGAATGCATAATCCATTTGTTTAGACGATCGACGTTCTGAATTGGAAATCTATACATTTTTAAATCCGGACATTTTCGAGTATTATTGCTGCACGTAACGTACTGGCACTTATGACCCGACATAATTAATAATTCTGGAATGCTGGCAACTCAAATACACTTATAATTATTGTTCTTATTAAAAAGTTGTTAAAAAAAGTACATACACAATTGTTTTATTTAAACGACACGACTATTGCACTAGGTGGGAAACGGAACACTAGAAATATTACTTGCAGTTGCACGTTTAGCGCCTGTTCTTTTCAGATGTTCGGTGTTATCATTTTTCAAGAGCTGTAAAGCTTAACAAAAAAATATGCAGATAGACCTTAAATTGGCCAGAGGATCAAAGAGTTCAAGCCGTACTGGCATTTTTCGTGTTTATGGTTTTATTGCATGGGAATACAACAGTGTTCTGTTTATCTTAAAATTTCAAACGTAAAGCGACAATGAGCCTATTCTTGCGTAGATCAAGAATTATAAACAATGAATGCTCCTGGTTTTGTTACTGGCATAATTGTGGGTGTACTGCACATATTTTATCATGCACGATGTGGTCAAGCAAATTTGATCGTTGTATAATGTATGTATAATGGCATTGTTCATAGGATATATTTATATAATCAATGATAATGGTGTAATTCAACATTCAAACTGTCGTTCGAGTGATAAAAAAGACAAATCGGCTATCGCAACAAAGAGCCAACATTTCTCTGTATGCATTTAAATTCTTATTCAGTGTCCGGTGATGTACTTGCAATGCAATGCTTGCATTATCAATCTGTACCTCCTTATAAATATACAAAAACTATTAGCCGACATGGAGCTGACCCGAAAAAGGACACTAACAAAAATTGAAAAAAAATGTTTGTATACCTATGTATTTTTAAAATTCCATCCATTGATTAAATACTTTATAGTTTAGCTTTAGACAATACCCCTTCCCGTAATCATTTTAACATAATTTTAATTTATAATTTACTTCCAGTCTTCCACCGAATAAAATCAGACATTTTATCTTATTAGTCTGGAATGCCACACTAAGGACAGAGTTTCCGCTTCAAATGAATTATTATTTAAAGGAAGGTGAAGGACGAGTATCAAGTTTCAAGTTTCATTTGCTTATTGTCATTCCGTGTCGCCATATCGTATACGAAGTGAGATACAGGTTTCTGTAATTTTACTGTTGTTATTATAGTTACCTAACCGAGTGTTCGCAGCGCTAATTTTGTACTTTTCTGGTAGGCCCCCAGAACTAATCTCCTGGCCCCCAAATAAGCGTCGCATGTTTTTAACATTGCGTGGCCGTACTGTAAGGTATAAATACAATGATATTACTTAACCGTGTACTTAGCGTGTGTGCCGCTTTATACGAAACGTTGCTGCAAGGTACAACTTTGCGATTAAATGACCTTCCCCCCAACTCCGCTCGAGGTGTTGCGTTTATCTCTTTCGCTCAAAATATATTAATTCCTGCAGCCCTTAACATTTTTTTGTCATTGATTCTATTCCGTGATCATATCATTTGTAATTGTCCTTTATCGATATGAACAAAACTTTTTAAAGTGTATCTTATAATAAGCGAATAAACGCGTCTGTCATTTTATCGCTGTAACGTTTGCGTAATTATACAGAAATGCATAAAAATGTATCGACGTATAGTTAAAGGTGTATTCTATCACATACGTAAACATTATCCCATTTGAGTGAATACTTTTTTTGTAATTAAATCCTAAAGTTCTGAGTTCGTATACTTTCATTGAAAAAGCGCGCTTTCCCGTACATATTTCACTATCACATTTTCCCAAATTTAACAAGAAATATGACATTACGTACGGATACGTAGAAATAGTTGACGATTATATTACGCTTTATTTGATAAAAATCGGTTAGGTAGTTTTTTTTTTATAACCGTTTAAAGCCAGCGGACTCTACATTTTACTCCGATTTAGTAGCTTGTGTCAAAGTTATTAAACATTACAATTTGCACGTTTAAGCTGTAGAACCCCTTCCTGCAATAAAATATTACTCCTGGTTGGTTCGGATCATTGGTTTTTGGAGCAATAATTGCAATTTGCACACAATCAATGCAACCAATAATACCAGGGAAGCCATTATTTACTTCTGCGAATCTGTATGAAGTGCCATAATAAGTATTAATTGTCATCAAATGTTTTTTCTTGTTTACCCAACTTTTTCTTGGTTCTTTTTTTCATCACTCAGCGGAAATTCAAAACGTTTACCATTAAATTGGTAACACATTTTTTCCCACAATATGTTATGTCTAAGCACGCCACCATCACTTATTCGTCCCCGACTTCCAATGTCCGCAAAAAAAAAACGAAAATCACTATCAACCAAAGCTAAAAGAACTATACTAAAGGTTTTTTGTATTCAGATCCAGTGTTAGTTGGGCATTGCATAACTATGTGCTTTCCATCGATTGTATCGATGCAGTTGGTAAATCTAGTGAATCCTTTTTGTATTGCTAGCCATTCCATTGAAGTTGAAGGCATCTGCAACAAAAATGTATTTACTTTGAATGTAACTGTAATTTTGTTTTTAATGTGTGTTAAAATATTTCTGTATATGTTTTTAGAACCAAGAGCCTGAAGTTGATCGAGAATCACAAAACCCCCTGGATAGTCAAAATGAGAATGATGAACCTGTAAGAGAAGTTACCCATGCCGTTCGACAACCGGTGTTATGTCAACCTTCCGCTACTTCAAGCACCCTACAACCACTTCGCCGATGAGGACAAATGCCTCCCGAAAATACAAGAGGCTGGGAAACAAATGAAAGAAGCGTTTTCATCGCTCAGCAGTATCATTAACAAACGGCCAACAGAAGAGGACGAATGCGATCTATATGGTAAAATGTTGGCGAAGAAGTTAAGGAAACTTCCTGAAGAGAAAAGGCAATTGTTTATATACGAAATTGATGGATTGTTTATCCAACGTTGCCGCTCATTATCTTTTCCTTCGCAGCATCGCCCAGAAAGATCCAATACTCCGTCCTCTTCTCACTCTTCAAATTACAGTCACTCCTCATATGTCTCTCAATCCGACACTAACTACTACTCGCAACCTCTTCCAAATCTGAGCCATTGTGGGGACAATATTGCAACTATCCCATTCATCTACACAGCCGAACATTGTAGATGTAACAACTCTCAATCGAAATATTATTGATGAAGCTTGTCGTGCTGCAAATAATCAGTAAATATTTATTAAATAAATGGAAGGAACTCAACAACGTGGGCGTCTTTACTGGCCGTTATGAATACAATACTGTATTCCCCAAGACTGCGCAGGGTGGCGAAAAATATACTGTCGAATGTAAATGGTTGGCGCCGATTTTAAAGCCGAACTGTTGAGAAAGGTTGCACAGTAAGTACGTCCGCAAATTATTTGATATTATCTAAATCTTGTTGATACTTTTAGGAATAAAGGTTTCCGCAAACCTACGCGGTCGCGGGCAATAGAATGCACACACTTTATACAGGCAACGCATACTGAAGCGTTCGAGCGGTGGCGGTGGAGATCAGTGCAGCGAACAAACGCGGCGATCTAGAGCGGTGGCGGGCGACCGCTGTACTCACAGTTGGCCCGCCAGTTCGCGCTGCATGTCTCGAAAGAAAATGACAGAACAACTAATTGAGTTAGTGAGAGGAAATCCAATTTTATACGACCTTACATGTAAGGAGTATAAAAAAAAAGATAAGGTATGGGATGAATTGGCCATGATACTGGACAAACCTGGTGAAGGTAAGTGTATTTGTTTATAGTTTTAGTACATTGTTAGGCATTAAAAAAACAAACAAATCTATCCCGTACTTCAAATGCCATATTTCAATCAATTGAATTCCGTCCCTGCGTCGGTCACGATTTCGCGCGGAACTCCATACCTCAAAATAAAATTATTTGTGAATGCTTTAGCGACTGTTTCTGCCTCCTTGTTCTCAATCGGGTACGCCTCGACAAATTTGGTTAGTTCACACACTATCGTTAGAATGTACCTGTTATTTTCGTTATCTTGGTTTAACGGTCCTACTAAATCCAAATATACCTTTTGGAAAGCTTCAGAAGCGGTTGTGGTAATATTTAATGGTTCTCTGTGGGGATTGGAATGTTTATATCGCTGACACATACTACATTTTTGTATAAATTTGGCAATATCGTCTCTTAAATTTGGCCAAAAATAAGATTTTTTAATATTGGCATACATACGATTAATTCCCGCGTGACCTAATTGCCGTGTTTCTTTACAATCTATTCGCTGTGCTTTGCTTATGACACATATTTTCAACTTAAATTGTGCAAGTAACTTAATATTTTTTCTTAGATGACTCAGAAGCGCTTCATTTTCTATACATTTAAAAATACACCACCAATTGGTTCAATATGGAGGACTTGGATCTAAGCACCCCAGGGACAAGCACCGATTTCGTGGCCCGAACAACAGGAAGGTTCTTCCTTGGTAGTGATTAAATTTTAGCCTGTTTCTGTTTGGTCGTTAAGTAGTCATTAAGATAAGTTTTTATAATGTTATTTTTTATTTGTATTACCAATGGAATTTATGGAAAAAAAAATAAAAAAATAATTAATTGTCACGTCATGCGCAAATCAATATTTAATATTCTTATTCCATTACACCGATGATTCCGATTAATTTGAATATCATCCATCACATAACCTGTAAAATTTTATATTTAGTACTTTCTCTGTAAAATAGATGCTACATTTGTACAGTTCATAAGTTATAAAAGTATATTGTATGTATATTGTGGTTCCAATTAACGAAATGAATAATAAAAATTATTTTTAGTTTATTTACGGTGTGGATTGTTCACACAAAACAATGCACTGTCTTATTGACAAATGACATAACCTAAATCGCTCAAAACTAGATTTGGCATTATTGCATAGTAATTACGTCATAGAAAATGATGACGTGCAACGGAAGTTATACGGAATAAAGTGTATACCTAAATTACCAACTTTCAATCATGGTCAATTTTAAGCGTTCCAATAATAGCCATATCATGAAAATTTGATATTTATGAAATGTGATTAATGAAACTTGTTTTTTTTTCAGAAACAATCGAATCGAAGGATTGAAACCTTCCCGCGTAAATTTGGATTTGCAGTGGGCACGCCTCCACAACCAATTACAATCGAATGTCGCTAGCTAGGGCACATCTTTGTTACAAAAAAAATCTCGCGCGCGGAGCACCTGTTACCAGCGACTTGATATTTGCCGTTAGCTGATTAATTGAAGTGCGCAATGCAACCATATCGGCCTGCGGGGGCGCTGTTTTGAATGGATGCGTCACGACTGCCAGGTTGGAGCTGGTTGGTGGTTGATGTGGACACCACAGTCGGGTTGAGGTCCTCAATTTCGTCGGCGGCAACTGCCAATTTCTCGAGATTGGAAGCTTTGAATACTTGCAGCAAACGTCGCGTGGTTGGCGGCAATAAGGCGAGCCATTTTACACGAAGGACATCGCCAAAGCTGCATTTGCCGTAGTCGCTGTGTGGGCTTGCGGTCGCCCAGATCGAGACCTGTAAGAGCTTTGTGCAATTGTCTATCAGAGGGGTCCATCAAGCGTGCAAGTATCGCGGATTTGAGGGCGGTATATTTCTCTGCAGTCGGGGGCGAACACAAAATGTCTGCAACTTCGGATTGGGATCAAGCTTCGCCATAGCTAGATTGTATTTTGTAGAGTCTGTCGTGATACGGTGTACAGCGAAGACGATTTCGACTTGTACGAACCAAAGTTCAGGATTCGCGCGCCAGAACGGTGGCAATTTACAACGATCCACGGAAACGGCGGTTGGCGAATCGACAAGATGGCGTTTTATCAGAAAACCGTAGACAATTGCGCGAAGGCGAGATAACCGAACTTCATTATATATATATATATATATAT
>NW_022170249.1:182949-227553 GCF_008802855.1 Photinus pyralis
GGTCGACCCGGCGATGGACGACCGGGCGACAGCCTTCCCGGCGAAACCCAACTGGGCGACGGCCCAACCCGGCGATGGACAACTGGACGAAATAGGGAATATATTAAAATGCATCCAAAAAATATTAGGCGATTTTAATAAATGCACATTCACCGCAATTCTTTTATTAATGCATTTCCATCTAATTTATGTAATACGAGTATAATAAATTTGGAATGAAAACCTTCAGGACATACATACATACAAACAAAATGCTTGATCATGATACCAATGTTTGACAGTTGTTTCCATAGCATGCTAAAAAATTAAAAAAATTATTTTTCTTTAATTTTTTTGCAAAAAAATTCCGGCTAATGTAACAATGCAAATTATCATTGAATTCAGCAAAAAAATTCTATCGCAATGTAACAATGCAAATTATCATTGAATTCAGCAAAAAAATTCTATCGCATTCACCTAAAAAAACAAGATCACGCCATTTAAAAAAAAAATTGACTATGAGTACGCCCTTAAGATAAGAATTTAAAACGTTTTAATTATGGTTATTTTGTAGTATTTTAGTATTCATTAAACATAGTTTTTGATTCATTCAAATCGGACTAAAATTGTAGAAACTACAGCTTGCGGCGTTTTTTAAATTACACCCTGTAACGTTAATCTAGCTAGTACCTATTAGAGTAACATTACCTACCTTTGTATATAAGATCTGTGTATTTCAATTAATATTTTTTTAATTACTAAGATGATAATTGACTATTAATGCACATTAACCGTAATTCTTTTATTAACGCATTTCCATCTAATTGATATAATATGATAAATGATCAAGTTAGCATAAAGGTAGTTAACGTTAATCTAGGTACTTGGCTTTAATGAAAGAAAAGTACCTATTAGATTAACAATAGCCCCCTTTGTATATGATACATGTGTATTTCAATGATTAATTGTTAATTACTAAGATAATAATTGAATATAAATTTACTACTCTCTTTGTTTAAGTACGGGTAGCTCCCCTCCAGATACCTGCAAATTTATCAACCTGTGGGCTCTGATTTAATTTTGAGTTATTACCGTTTTTCATTTTCTTAGAAATACATGTTCTAAAATGAACCAAAATAATGTCAAATCGCAAAGAGGTACTAACAAGTTTGTGCACGAAGGCTTTGTCTACGTAAAAGACAAAGATAGCATAGATGGGGCAACGATTTTTTGGAGATGTGATAGAAAGTATAGTGGTTGTCGTGGAAGAATCTGGACCAATAGTGTCGATGGAACATTCAACTGTTTGCGAAGAAATCACACGTGTTGTGCTACCGGTGATGCTGCGCGAATTGAAGTGCTTAAAGTTCAAACAAATGTGAAACACCGTGCAGCTTCTACAATGGAAACTCCATCCCAAATAAGAACAGAGGTACTCCAAAATGCTTCAGCTGCAACTCTAGGGCGAATTTCAAGTTCTATGGCGATGGCAAAAATGGTCAATCGAGTTCGTAGAAAGGAAAATGTTGCACCGGCCATTCCAGACACACGTCGCGGTATTGAGGTTCCCGAAAATTACAAACAGTACGAGGTATCCGAGGGAGTTTTCGAAAATTATTTGTTAATGGATTCCGGAAATGACGATGACAATCGTATTCTTGTTTTTGGAAGAGAGTACAACCAAACATGGGCACACGACATGCGTGACATCTTCATGGACGGTACATTTCTATTGGCACCACCATTATTCAAACAAATTTTTGTTGTTCTTGCCCGTCGCGGTGAGCGGTACGTGTTTCCGGTGCTCTTCTGTCTGCTGCCCAACAAAACAACACAAACATACCGAAAATTATTCTTTCTTATAAAACAACAGTGGCCTCGTTTCAACCCCGAGACGATAAACGTGGATTACGAAGTCGCAATTCATGATGCATTACGCACTGAATTTCCGGAAGCCGATGTACGAGGATGTTTTTTCCATCTCGTACAAAATCTGCGAAAACATCTTTCCAGCAGCAATCTATTAGGTAGATACCAAACCGATGCGGATTTCGCTTTGCAAGCGCGAATGATTACATCATTGGCTTTTGTACCTGAGGAAAATCTAATGCAAGCACTTATTGACTTAGAAAATTATGTCACAGATGATTTGGAACCAATAGTAGCCTGGTTCACAAACACTTACGTGGGCCGACTTCGAAATAACGGCACTAGGGCTCCTCCGAATTTTCCATATGCCACCTGGTCGGTGTTGCAAAGGACATTAGCAGGAAGCGACCGAACAAATAACTATGCCGAAGCGCTCCATCGGAAACTGCAACTAGGATTTGGCGTAGCACACCCAAGCATCTGGAAATTTTTGGATGGGCTCAAGAAAATCCAAAAATTATTTGATGCTACGTACGAGGATTTCGTAGCTGCACGTGAACCCCCTTTAAAACGACGCCGATACGACGAAGCAGACAGAAGAATTTTGACGAAAGTTCAAAATTTTGATGCAGGCAGTATAATTGAATATCTGCGAGGTTTGTCACACAACTACCGCATGGAGTAGGTAATCTATTGTTGTTATTTTTGAGTTGTACTGTATGTATTCAGTTTTCATTATTTGTACATTTGCCTTTAATAAAGATAGTTTATGTCGATCTGTTCATATTTTATCATTCTCACCGTGAAGGACCATGAACAGCGGTACTGCCTCTTTTTACTTATTAACGTATACAAAGAAAAATGTGATTGCTCATTTTGAAAACATTTAATTACGTTTACAAGAAAATTTTTATAAAATACCCTTTCTTCCTGGAATAGAATATAAGCCCTTAATAAAAAATTCGTAGATACAGTATTTTTCAATATACACAACGTTAAATATTGGGTAATAATGTAATATAAAATACTTGTATATTTTTCAAATTTCGTCCAGTTGTGCGTCGCCAAGTTGGGCCATCGCCCGGTTGGCTTTCGCCAGGAAGGCCATCGCCCGGTCGTCCGTCGCCGGGTCGGCCTCGCCGGGTTGGGATGTACCGCAATAGGTGTGCCTCGGCTTCGATAACCCTTGGTGCTATCCTGAAGTTCTGATAGAAGAAATAGAAGTGACGCTGACGAAGACGGAAGAATAGGTAGTGTCCAGTGACGTTCGATTAATTATATAAAATTGATTTCCAGAGAGAATAGAATGGCTAAAAGAATTTATGCCTAAATCCCGTGCAAGATGGTAATAAGTTGGCTTACCTCTACAGGTGTTGAACGAGCCTAAGTTTTATGCTGCCATGTGGTTAATGATCCGCACAACGCGTAAAACGCCAAATCACAATTGGAACAATTGAAATGTAAGTAAATAATAATTACGGCGTAAATGTAGCTTAAATTCTTGATAATCCTCACAGATGAGCCGGATAAAACCCAGTTAAGAATTTGTAGCTTCACCACATACAGACAAGTGTCTTACAATGCCACAGGAAGAATGAATTCGGGGAAAATCAAGAGAACTAGGGATTCCCCTTATCTATTAGGTAATACAAATAAGGAAACCGAAAGTTTCCTAAATTCAAATTGTATGACAAAGAAAGAAGACCTAGATAAGCTGAGAGAAAGAATAGGAAGATTTTTAAATGTGAACAGTTCGATTTTATCAGTAAGATTAAGATGTGAAATCACAGAAGAGAAAGGAACAATGAACTAGGAAATTGAAATGTTATAACCCGTAATTAATGGACAAGACATAAAGTAAAAACCCAAACCCAACCCACTATATTGCTCAATAAGCGAAACAATCCACCCCAAACAAATTAAAACCCAGGAAAATCCCCAATAAAAAAAATAGCCCAACCCCTGGAGCTGACAGAAAATAGAGTACTCCTGAAACCCGTCCCATAGAATAGAAAACAAGGAAAGATGAAGAGTGAAGAGCTCAGATAGAGGAGCGAAACTTACATTCGAAAGGAAAATGAAAGAAGTGAACGTAAGCCTCTAAGGTAGACCTGCCCTTAAAACATTCCCAACCTGCCGCCCGAATTGAATGTAAATTAAACCTAGATTCTGGAGAAAATATAGAAAATTAACCGTTACAACGTGAACGCAATATTTTGTAGGTGTGGGTTTTCTAAAAGCTTCCATGACTTCTTTTTTCCTTGGTTGTACAGCGCCGATGTATTATCGCAGCCCGTTATCGCACGAAGGAATAGGCGCGAAGAAAGACTGCCTACTATTCCTTCATGCGATAAAGGGTTGCGATACTACATCGGCGCTGTACAACCAAGGAAAAAAGAAGGCATGGAAGCTTTTAGAAAACCCACACCTACAAAATCTTGCATTCACGTTCAACAAACCGGGCACACCAAAAGAATCCATCGTATCAGCTGGTGAAAAATGTATTGTCCATCTCTACGGCAGTAAAGAAGACAATCAAAGCCTGGACGATCTCCAAATTCACCTCTATGCTCGCGCAGTAGCAAAGCAAAGCAAAGCTACGTTTGATCTAGCTACATTGCCGCCAACAACCGCCGCTGCCGAGCAACACAGTTTGCGGACGTACTTGCAAGTGAGATATGGAATCTGATTGTACAGTAGTTTTTAGTAGTTAATTCTATTTCTTATTTTCCTTACTTTAGGTTCACGAATGGCCATCGAGCAGTCTCTTGCCAACGGATTGGGGCTGGAAAAAAATGGGGCCCACACTTGTTCCAAATCCGACAAGTCTGCCACCAGCACCAGACGAACATCTACATTTGATTTCTTGCGCTTGCCAGCAAGGTTGTTTTAACCGCTGTTCGTGCCGCTCGGCCAACCTACACTGCACTTTAATGTGCGCGCATTGTAGAGGCAGGAGCTGTAATAATCTATAATGTTATATATAATAATGTTCCCGAACCCCCTTTGTTTTACGACGAAGTTTACTCAAAAATTTTTAATTTGGATTGTTTTGTTTAGAAAAAAATACAGTACAGTTTCCCTCAAAATTTACGCACTAAACACATTCCAAAAGTCTAAAACGCTCACAGTCAAAATACAAATAAGTCAGAGATGCGCCGCTATTAAGCCAACCGTATCTGGTCGATCTGGTGCACCTCTCAGGCAAGTCGCGCAACGGCGAGCGGCGCGTGGGATCGCACTTAACGGTTTGTAGCTCCCCTCCTATTGGTCGGATTTCAACGCAAAGGGTACGGTTTTAAAGTTAAAACTACGCTCTACAACATTTGTTTTGGTCATTTTTCCGATATCGGACGCTAAACCGCACCT
This sequence comes from Photinus pyralis, assembly GCF_008802855.1. Taxonomy (NCBI): domain Eukaryota; kingdom Metazoa; phylum Arthropoda; class Insecta; order Coleoptera; family Lampyridae; genus Photinus; species Photinus pyralis. Next base: position 188,167 of record NW_022170249.1, read on the forward strand.
ATGTCCAAACAAAAAACAAAAACCGATTTTTTTGTCAAGTTTCGCGGTCTTTTTCCACTTCCTGTCTGGCCGGAAGTTGTCACTGGCACTTGCAAAAAATATCAAAAGATAGCCTGGTTACTAACCTTTAATTTAAGCCCTCCCGCGACTCTGGGACTTGTTCCGTTCGTCCGCTAGGCTATAATTATAGTGGCGTCGTGCAGATTTCAAGAGTTCGGACTTTCGAAAGCCCGAACTTCAAGGAAGCCGACATGGGAATTCTTGGGACTTTTTATATGTTGTTCAGGGCATCAAATAGAACAACTGTGCCAACTTTCAGATTTACGTTATTTTTCGTAGGGTTGACCCCATTTCTGATCTAAAATGCCTGGGCTATATTGGATACGCAACAAAAGTAAGTGTAAAAATCTGGGTGGATACGATGTCAAGATTGACACATAATCCAGTGTGTTATTATAAAGGACAAGGCATTGAAGACAAGATATTTGAAAAAAACGATTTTGTCTTAATAATTATTACAAAATTTCAAGGTGAACTGCTAAATACATTAGGTAGACAAAATTAAAAGTTTTATTGCCCAATTGCAAAATGATTGCGATACTCTAGAGTTTTATAAATACTTTGTTCATACATATGAATCGCGAACGCAACTGTGGGCATACTGCTTCAGAAAGCATATTGGTTTGAATACGAATATGCATTTAGAATCATTGCATAAAGTAATAAAACATGTCTATTTAGAAGGTAAAAAATGTCAAAGGTTAGATAAAACTATTAACACATTAATGGATCTTGTTAGAGACAAAATGTTTGATAGATTTATCAAGTTTTTTAAACACAAATCATCAAACAAAATACAAAAAATTAGGTTTAGTCATAAGCTTTCCTTAAGTATTAGTGATAAGTTAGTTACTAAATTACAACATGTAAATAATCAATGGACTGTAATTTCATCAAGTGATAATAATCATCTATATGTAGTACAGCAAATTAGCAATATATGTAAATTTTCCTGCAAATTGAAGTGTGATATATGCAAAATATGCATTCACATGTTTAAATGTAGTTGTGCAGATAGTGTAATTAATCTTAACATATGTAAGCATATCCATTCAGTTTGCAATTATTTCTTAAAGGGAACTGAAGATCCCCTGCCAAATATGTATGATGAAACATCAGAAATTTCCAACCTTATGCCCGAAACATCTTTGAACATACCAAAGGAAAACAATTCTATGATAACAACAAAATTGGAAATATTACTTGGTCTAAATAGTAGAACGGTATTAGACGCCAGCAATACTTTGTATGTTCAAAAAAGTTTAGATAAGCTTATTGATATTTATAACAATAGTACCAAGATAAATATTAAGCCTATTGAACAAGTTAATGTACAACAAAAGATAGAACCTCAGATTAGATTTTCTTCAAAAAATAAAAAACGGGAAGTAACATATCCAAGCACTAGTACTAAAGAAGAAGAAATGATACAAAGTATGTTAAAGGTAACTGATGGTTCTGTTCCAAATATACACACATGCTTTGACCACACATACACAAATACTATATAAAATCAGTACCTACTTCTAAAAAAATTGTACTATTCTCATATAAGTCAAATGCATTATACTTTGTTATAGCGTTGAGTGACTAATTCTCACTCAACGGTTATAGGGATTGCACATACTTGACAATTCATCATTATCATCATTAATTTTGAGAAGTAAAGGGAGGATCAAACATTCTAATTTTGTGTTTTCGGCTTTAAAAGCGCTCTCAAAGCCGTCTATAACGGACAACGTACTTGGCTTAAATCTGAATTACTACATTGGTACCAACGGAGGAATGAAATCAACCTGGATTTATACGGTATACATCTTGCCTTACATAAAATTCTTCACAACTTGGAATTGGATATGTTAATTTCGAAGGTCAAGGACGAAGTGGAGTCCTTCGGGATTACTATTTTCGACAAGCTCAATAATAAATTATACAGGCTTCGTTCTTCTAAGTTTTCGAATGTCGGAGAGATCCCGAAGGGAACCACCCCTTTCTTATTTCATGATAGAGTTTTAAACTTATCGAATGTACAATTTAAAAGAGATGAAGAACTCATTCTAAATAAAGGTCTCAAATTTAACCCCGGTCATTGGGATAAGAACACTTTAGACAATTTCAAAACAGATTTAGAATGTGTGATTCATAAACTAGATAATAAGGTTGATCAACACCATCTCCGAGCTTTATGTCATAACAAGTTGAAGCTAGCCACACAACCTAAGGGTATTTTTCATCAAAAAGTAATCAATTCTTTAAAGAAAAAATTTAAAATCAATAATTTAATTGCGACAAAAGCTGACAAAGGTAATGCGGTAGTCATAATGAACAAAGCTGATTACATCCTTGGTGTTGAGAATTTCCTTTCTACTGATGATTTTACTAAATCCAAAGTTAGCAACGAGGCGTTCCAGAAAAAAGTTCGTAAATTTCTCTTTGACAACAAATCCCTCCTTTATGAATTTTTCCAGATTCCTTATCTTCGTCTTACGCACATGAACCCTTCTTTTCCCAGATTATATGCCCTTCCCAAAATCCATAAACCAGGTTACCCTATGAGACCAATTGTTTCCTTTACCAACACCCCAGTTTCCAAGATCACTAGTTGGCTTAACTCTGTTCTTAGAAATTCTCTTGCACTCCAATTTCCCTACTCAATCAAAAATTCCATTACCCTAGTGGAGGATATTAAAAATTTCCAGATTACTGATTCGGATATCCTTGTTTCCTTCGATATCGTCAACCTGTTCCCGAGTATTCCCTTTATAGAATGTCTGAATATAATCGACGACCTCCTTATCCATTCCCCGCTTCCTGACCAAGTCTGTTCTTTCATTTCCAGATCCCTCCAATTGTGTTCTCAACAGAATTTTTTCTCTTTCAATAATAACTACTATATCCAAACTTCAGGTCTACCGATGGGTAGTAATTTATCCCCTTTGTTGGCCGAAATATTTCTCAACCATTTGGAATCCTTACTTTTCCAGTCCGAGGTCATTAAAACTCATTTTTTGTTTTACAAGAGATATGTTGATGATATATTGGTTATCTTTAGAGGTAATAGGTCTGAGTTACATGAGTGTTTCCAAATTTTGAATTCCCTTCATCAGAATATCGAATTCACGCTTGAAATCGAATCTAATAAGTCCCTCAATTTCTTAGACTTGTCACTTACTAGAGGCACTGCTAATGTTGAAATCGGCATCTACAGAAAACCCACCACTACGGACCATGTTATCCCTTATCATTCGTGTCACCCTTTATCACACAAACTTGCTTCCTTCCGTTATTTTTTCCATAGACTCCTTTCCCTTGACGTTCCCGAACCCCACCACTCGAGAGAACTTAACATCATTTATCATATCGCTTTAGCGAACAATTACCCGCTACAGCTGATTAATAAGTTATACCGTAGAATGCTGTGTAAAGACAACCTCTCGAGGTGCACTTCCCTTTCTCAGTTCCCTGATTCCCCTTCCATTTATTATTCCTTACCTTACATAGGCCCGATCTCTGATATCATTGCTCGTCTTTTCCGTTTCCTCAACATCTCCATATCCTTCTCAGTCAAGAGTAATCTCAAGTCTAATTTGTTGAAAACTAAAGATCCTATACCCCCCTTATCTAAATCAGGGGTTTATAAATTGGTTTGTCGAGATTGCCCAGCTGGTTATATTGGTCAAACTGGTCGCTCATTCAAAACCCGGTTTTCCGAACACATCTCCGCTATTAAAAACAATAACCTCAATTTCGATCACCCTAACCAAGGTTCTTCCTTTGCCCACCACATCCTGAGTTCTGGTCATTCGTTTTCGAAGGAGGATTTTGAAATTCTTCATGTTTGCAATAAAAGCCTCAAGCTAGACTTCCTAGAAATGAAAGAAATTTACCATCACTACAGAGCGAATCCTCAACACTCCTTAAACGAAATTTTAAATTTAAACAAGCATTTGTTATTCTTGACTAATTAACCTCTACCCCTTTACGCTTGTCAACGTGGTTTTCCCCCCCTCCCTTCCCCCTTTTTCTGCCTTCAGCAGATTGGGGGGTTTTCAACTTGAGGGCACACTAATCTTCCCGCGAGTCCCGACATCTGCCATCAGCAGGCACAGGGTAGTTTGGCCCAAAAAAAAAAAATTTTAGTATATTAAATAACAATAGCCTAATGCAAGCTATGTTGCATTCTTTCACCTTTCTTCTCACTTCGTCCCGTTACCTAATCCGGCCCTGTTTAACCTTGTTGTTTTTAAATTTCCCGCTTTTTATTCCTTCTTTAACCTTTCCCTTTCGTTACCTTTCGAGTTAAGTCGTTGACTTTATTTGTACAAGATGGCTGCGTCCATTTTCTAATGGCATGAATTAATTAATTAATCGTCGATACATCATGACTATGTAAATTTTGGTCCACTTTTCTATGTCCTAACACCAACTGTTTTATATTGGAAAAAATTTTTTCCTGTAAGTATTAATTATGTTCAACTAGTGGTTAACACATGTTCTTTCCAGCATACTGATAAAAATGTAACTTCTGTACTTTCAATTTCCTATTTTCTGTTGTTGATGTTTTAAATTTTAAGGTATGTATATTTCAAGATTGTTACTCGTTATTAGTTACAATTTTCCTACAGCTTGAAAATGACTTAGGTCGAAACTATAGTCTCTATGTGATTTTATTCACAATTTTTTAATAAAGAAGTATGGGGAAGGTTTAGTGTGTTAAATTCCTATTCAACTGTCTACTTTCTGACCCCGTTTTGAGCTTTACCACCATGGATTCCCACCAAGATATTTAAGAAATAATACATTTTTTACTAAAATTTTTTCAATTTCTAAACATTATTTATTTACTAAGTTTAATTTTTTCTTCATCCATATTAAATGCTATTTTATTACATAAAACTATTAGTACGATTGATGAAATGAAATTTACACATCTTGCAAAATATGTAATATATAATGTAGCTTATTATTATAAGAAGTATGTGGCTATTTTGAATCTTGTAATAGTTATAAGGGTTGTTAGGAGTTTTATACTGCAATAAAAAATTCTTGTCTAAGCATCTTGTGCATTACTGTTTAGTTCTAATGAATATTATTAAAAGAAGGTTAGTTGTCAGTATATCTTGTTACCAGTTCAGTGGTGACTTTGGATATCTGCAGTATGGTGTGCATCACTGCTTTAACAAATAATAATATGCCTTTTTATTTAGTAGGGTATAGTTAAAAAGTGTCATTTACGTAGAACTTTAATGAAAAGGAATTACGTACGTAAGTACCTAATAAGGAGAGAACTTGTCTCAAGAGACTGTTAGCAAAAGTGACTTCACTAAACGTTTATTGGCATAGGTACTAAGCTCCTCTACATAAAGAAGAAATTGTTGCAATAAAGTATACCTACACTGCTTTTCCCTCGGATTTTTTCCTTACCACTACAACAATGACTGTAATATTTTTAATTTACACAATTGTTTTATTTGCTTATACTTAAACAACAATAATTTACAAATATTGAACAACACATGTTAACAATTTAAGTGTCTTCACCCTTTCGATTAAATTGTACTAACATCCAATTTATGCTGAGGTCAAGACTGCTATCGTAAATCTAATGCAATATTTTCGATGTAAAGATTGATATTACGACATATACGCAGTTTACCAGTGCAAACACAAATATTCGTGTATGTGGATTGTTTGAAGACCTAAGGCCGACCGCACATTGGACGCAGCGTAGGGTAGCCCAGCTGCAGCATTTTCCAGCCGAGGTTTTTGTATTACCTTATAATAAATACACCATCGCATCTTGCACCTGCTGCGTTAAATATGCGGTGGTGAATTTGTAATAACGTAATCTCGAACGTAATATAAAAACCTTGGCTGGAGTATGCTGCCGCTGGGCTGCCGTACGCTGCATTCAATGTGCAGTCAGCCATATTGTACATATACCTATGTAGCATAGGCACAGTAGTTAAGCCTATAAAAAAAAATAAATTCCAAAATCATTTCAATCAAGATAAACAGATATGTTAAACTTACATAAATGATATTTCTTGTGTTGTCTATATGAACAAGAACCAAATCTACATTACAGGTGAATGGAGAAACCTTTGATATTCCTTTTTATTATGGAGGTTTATTAACAGATTATTTATAACAATTCATATCATTTATTACATGTTACAAATTACAGAAAGCGTGGAATTAATCAAAGCTCATTGTAATTAGGAACATTTAAATAGATAACATTAAAAAAAACATAAATAAATTCCTAACCTCAAAATTCAGTAATAACAAACGATGCGAGGACGAACTACCATGTGATTGTAACGTCATTGATATTTGTGACGTCATTGTGCCAACAAATTTTACTGTTGCGAGACGCTCGTTCTAGAACCTCTAGGATGGCAATTAAACAAAGAAAAATCAATAGTGGAGCCTCAATCATGTCTGGAATACCTAGGGATCGAATGGGACACGGGAGGGACCAGATTTCCTTGCCCTTAAAGAAAAAACAATCGATAAAGCAGGAATTACAAACAATTTTAACCTCACGCCAGTGGAGTTGGACTTTGGCCAAGAGGATGCTGGGAAAGATGGCTTTCGCATCTTTCGTGATTCCCCTAGGAACACTGAACACAAGAGATTTGCTCAGAGCAAGCTTATCGCTTTCCGAAAAAGAGCCAAGCTTAAAATTCTCAATTTCGAACAAGGTGCTGCTAGAATGTTCTTGGTGGACGGAAAACATAGAGAACCCATCTCATCTTTTTCCAAAAAATCCAGAGGTATTCATAGCCACAGATGCAAGCGACTTTGGATGGGGTGCTCACCTAGACAACCAGATCATAAGAGGAATATGGTCCGCATCCCAAAGATTATGGCACATAAATTACAAGGAAATGTATGTAATTTATATTGTATTAAAACGATGGGCAGCGATTTTAAAAGAAAAAACAATACTAGTTCAGTCAGACAACCGGACAGTAGTATCCTATCTAAAAAATCAGGGGGGAATGAAATCAGTAAAATTACTTCAGATTACACGTTTAGTTCTAAATCTGACGCATCTTTGGAAATTGCATTTCCTAGTCCAATACATTCCAAGGCCGTACAACAGTGTAGCGGACAGTTTGTCCAGGAATTAAGTTCTCCCAGACTGGCATCTATTACCGCCTCTAACAAAACAGATATTTCACGTGTGGGGAATACCGGAGATAGATCTGTTTGCAAGCCGGGCCTCGAAAGTTGTAAGATGTTATGTGTCGAGAGATGTGAACGACCGCCAAGCAGAATTCACGAATGCTTTCAGTCGCCAGTGGAAGTACAAATTAGCATGGGTGTTTCCTCCTCCCAGCCAAATCCCCAGAGTGTTAAATCACCTCAATGCAGCGGAAGGAACATTTATTCTAATTGTTCCAAAGTGGGAGAAGGACCCTGTTAAAGTGGCGTCGCTGCATCATGATAGGGGCTTAGCTCCGAATACAATAAAATTGCACAAGTCCGTTATAGTTACATTTGCTAACCCGGAGAAGAGTGGCCCATTGGCCAGCCATCCCTTAATTAAAAGAATTTTGAAAGCCGCTGAAATTAGTAGACCGATCACCAATAAGGAAACTATTTGGGATATAAATCATCTGATCTCCTGGATGAAGTTAGACAAAGTGAATGAAAGTAGCTTATTTCAAATATCTAGAAGGTTGGCGCTGATTATTTTATTAGCATCAGGTCGTAGAATACATGATTTGACTTTGTTAAGGATAAATAATGGGGCTATGATCATTCAGGACGAGTCTATAAGTTTTTGGCCATCGTTTGGTTCAAAGACAGATAAAGCAGATTCAAGACAATCTGGATGGAAGCTACTAAAGCATTCAGATCCCAACTTGGATCCATTATTTTGGGTTAACGCATTATTAAAAGCATCTGCTTCAAGAAGAAATGCAAAAGAAGACCTTTTCCACCTTTTCATAACTTCTCGGGGGAAAGTGGCTCCGGCATCTAGGGCAGTCATTGCTGGATGGGTTAGAACAGCCCTTGTTGAGGCTAAGATTGATTATTCCCCAGGCAGCATTAGATCAGCGGTTTCATCATCCCGATTTAATTATAATATGCCCTTGGACGTTATACTGAGTAAGGGAAATTGGAAAGGAAAAACAAATTTTTTTAAATATTATAAAGAAATAGACTGTCAAAAATCTCCTCCCGAAAATAAGTTAGCTTGTAATACTTTTGTTACCATTCAACATTTAAGTTATTTTGCTTTTGAAAGGCCTCTGGTTAAAATGATGAATAAAACCTTGTTTTGAACTTATATTAGTCCAGGAAATAGAGACTGAAAATGTACCATTTCCTGCAAAACGAGAAGTAGTTCCAATTTTGTTTGCATGTCATGAAAGAATATCTGGTGGTTAAGAATCCAAGTTTTCGACCTCCCACCCCTTGTGCTTCCCCCGTACCACCCTTAAAACCAAAGAAATTTGGTTGGTTTTTTAGTTTTTCAATCATATCTTTTTATAGGTTCATTTTACCAAAAAAATATTGTTATCAGAAATTGTAGAGCATAAAATTCTATACAACTTTGATGTACACTACTTTTTTGTGAAATGTTTATTAAAAAAGATATAGAGCTTGAGAGTTAGTTATATTTTTAAGAATTCTGAAATTTCTATGTAGATGTTTTAATCAAATTTCATACTTTATCTCTATACTTAAGAGTTTTATGAGAAACTGTCTTGAATTTATCGTGGTATAAACCCCCTACGCTGCACCCTTACCAAAGGGGATGCATAATAATTCAACTTTCAACCCTTGCTAGTGGGGATATTTGAATCACTGTGAGATTGTAGGGCTTTCTAATATACGTTTGAAACAAAAAATTATTTTCACTTCAGTTCAGCTTCATCCTTCATCCCCCCCCCCTCCCCCCAACCACGGTAGGAATAGATATTTAAGAGGAATAGAAAATATTATGTAATAAGCGTTGTATTCTCTGACTAACTTCACAATCGCCACAAGAGCGTTTAAATATCTATTCTTTCCGCGCGGGGGGGAGAGGGGGAGGGGGGTTAAACTGAACTGAAGTGAGACAATTTTTTCATTTCAAAAGTATATTAGAAAGGGCTATAATCTCACAGTAATTCAAATATCCTCACTAGCAAGGGTTGCAAGTTTCATTATTATGCATCCCCTTTGGTAAGGGTGCAGGGTAGAGGGATTTATACCACGATAAATTCAAGATATTTTCTCATAAAACTCTTAATTATAAAGATAAAGTATGAAATTTGGTTAAAACATCTACATAGAAATTTCAGAATTCTTAAAAATATAACCAACTCTCAAGCTCAATATCTTTTTTAATAAAGATTTCAGAAAAAAGTAGTGTATATCAAAGTTTTGTAGAATTTTATGGTCTACAATTTCTGATAACAATATTTTTTTGCAAAATGAACCATTAAAAAGATATGATTGAAAAACTAAGAAACCATCCAAATTTCAGGGGTTTTGGGGGTGGTGCGGGGGAAGCACAAGGGGTGGGAGGTCGAAAACTTAGATTCTTAATCACCAGATGACTGTCTATGACATGCAAAAGAAATTGGAACTACTTCTCTTTTTGCAAGTTAAAACTCTCTATTCCCTGGACTATATCTTTATTCTAATCTAAACAATAAAATTATTTCACAGTACGCTTCCACGTCGTCGTCAGAATCCAAACACATCTCGTTAGGGTCAAGCCGACGGCACAGACCCTAAAATATTCAGCGTTTTTCCCCCGAAGGGTTAAAAACGACGTATTTTAGGTCTTGCCTAGGCTTGACCCCAGTAAGCACTTGACGACTTAGGTACTAAAGAAGAGTCCCGCTCCCGCTCTGACGTGCGTTCTTCATCCGGGAACCGGCGCACGCCAAGCACGTCTCGGGAGTCCGACTAGACGTGGAAGAGGCGAGGGGGTGTGACAGGCGAAGGGTTTCGGTGTAAGATCAGAGACGTAATCTAGTTAGAGTCAAGCCTAGGCAAGACCTAAAATACGTCGTTTTTAACCCTTCGGGGGAAAAACGCTGAATGTTTCAGAATATTCTAATATATTAGACTTCTTTGCCTCTGTAATTGGGCGCATGCCTGTTGAGGGCCCTAAACAAGAGAGGGATAAAATAAAATAAAGATGAGGAAACAATTTCCATAGGAATAACGGGCGATCAAAAATGAGTTGCTGTCGAGTTGCCTTTGGAAGTTCAAGTTAAGTACGATTTCCCATGGAAACAAAAATTCCAAAGGTGACTCGACAGCAACTCATTTTTGATCGCACAGTAGTCCCATTTTCACCCACTTCTTCGGAAAATTCAACCACAGCATATGTACTGAAAACTTATGGAGATCGTATGGTTCTAAAGCAGTATTGTTTGGCAAGAAATGGAGAAGGAAGAAAAAATAAAACATAAAATCTGCCTGAGAAACTAAAAGAGAAGATTAAGGCCGGATGTCCACCGAATCGGGGCGACCAAGATCGGTCCAACTGTAGTCGTATCCAGATTGATCGGGCCGACTAAAATTGTCAATTCATGTCCATAGGTCGATCGCCTTTCGAACGATTTTTATCGGATTGACAGTTGACATATCAATGTCAAGTGAAGACGAAGCAATTGTCATGCTTTTGCACCACAGGAGAAAGAAAATTCGCCGCCACTGTTATTGGGTACATCCGTACATAACTAATAATAGAAAAAGAGGATCCCTTTACAACTGATGAGATAACGCGTGTAATTATACAGATGTGGAACAAAACAAAACTAAGGGATAATACTGTGAAAATAGTATGGATTCCATCATCGACGGATAGCCTCACCAGTATTAAGGCAGCAGCAAGTAGAGTGACTACACATTATACCGTCAATAACTCGTTGCCAGTATATACGAAACAAGATGTGTTACGGCAGATAGGTAGACAAATGATGACCAAGTGGCAAATTGAATGGCAAGCCAGTCAACAACAGTTTAGAAGCGTTGTCCCAGTGGTTGGTAAGAGAGAACAACGACTGACAAGGCAGGACGAAATTAAGATCCTAAGGTTGAGGATCGGGCACACCCGACTAACACACTCTTACCTGTATCTTAGCAACAGGCAACCTAGGTGCCCACAATGTAATAGCCAACCGCTAACAGTAGCCCACATCCTGGAATCATGTCAGGTTCTAGAACAATACCGTCAAGTTGCAGGAATAAGGGGAAGTCTAACAACAATGCTAAGAGAGCCAAACCTCGAGAACACTATACAATTTTTAAAAATAATTGACGTTTACAAACACATATAGACGAAGAATCCCCTACCTCAGTGTGCCAATAACCTATGCTGTTGACGCACACTGAAATAGGGCGTAACTACAGGGAAAAAAAAAAAAAATAAAAATAATAATAATAATAATAATATTTATTAGTATTTTAGTGCGGTTCTTGCGAAAGCACTAAAATAAACGTCAAAAGATTTACAATAAGCCAAATACGTTTTAAACTAAGGTTTTACAAATTGATAGAATTCCTCCATATTATAAAAACAATTTGACACCAATAATTCTTTTAAATTTTGTTTATAGTTTATTTTTTTCGAGGATGTATTAATAAAACATGATAGCGAGTTAAAAATTTTAGTTGCGTTGTAACAAAAGTTCTTCTCAAAAAGTGATGTCTTGTGGGATGTTGCTTGTATCAATTTTTTATTTCTAGTATTATAGGTATGATCAGCGGTTTTGAAAATTGATTTGTGTGCGTAAACGTATGAGCAAATTTCCAATATGTAAGTATTCACCACAGTCATGATTTTCAGCTCCTTAAAGTATTCTCTACAAGATTGTTTGTAGCCTAAGTTGCATATTATGCGTATTGCACGCTTCTGAAGCCTCAGGATTCTTTCCACACTATGACAATAGCCCCAATTGATAATATTATATCTCACGTGAGAGTGAAAGTAGGAGTGGTATACCATCAATAATACTTCACGACTACATATATTTTTTAAAACACTAAGAGTGTAATAACATTTTTGAAGTTTCAGGCAGACAGTATCTACATGCGGGGACCAACGAAGGTGAGAGTCAAGAGTTAGTCCTAATATTTTGGTAGACGAAGCGCATGGTTGGCCTAAAATTGAAATAACACCGGCAGGATTTCGAGTATGCGTAAAGTGAATAACACTAGTCTTGCTATGATTAATAATTAGCTGATTATCTTTACACCACGTACAACATCTATCAAAAATGAATTGAGTTTTATTTGCCAAGGATTCTTTATTTCTAGATTTAATTAGGATGTTAGTATCATCCGCGTAACATGTTACAAATATTTCGTCACTTTTACATTTACCAGAAATAAATGATGGAAAATCGTTCACAAATACGACAAACAAGGTTGGACCCAGGATAGAACCCTGTGGAACTCCAGATGTGACAGATACACAAGTACTTCTTTCCCCCGATGGCATTTCTACAATTTGAGTTCTATTTGATAGATATGATTCAAATAAACTTAGAACATTCCCACGGGCACCATATTTGTACAGTTTTTCTAGTAGTAAATTGTGATTCACCGTGTCAAAAGCTGATGAAAGGTGAAAAGGTCTATAAATAAGCCCACAGTGCTAATTCCTTTGTCTACCGCTGTAACAATTTCCGAAACAAATTCACACAAGGCGGTGTCGGTCGATGTGCCCGTGAACTTGCGAATCATGAACACAAATTTAAATGTATGTATCGTATGTCAAAGAGTAGTTTTTAGCACACTATTATGCGGTTAATAGCAACGTCGCACTTATTATTCCTTAAATGGCAGTTCAAAATGAACGGAGTCTTGTAAGACCTGTAGAGCAATAATTGTAGTTTAAAGGCCCGGTTTTTGAATAGATAATTTAAATACAACAAGCACTAGTGCGCCATCTCCTTGACAATCGATAATTCTATCAATTATAGTTTTAAAGTCTAGTTGAGATGTCGCCCCGTACGCACCTTCTTTTAAAATTTTATTTGAATTTATGCGACTAATAGCAACGTTGCACTGGGGCATTCGTTCGTGGAGGCCCTCCTTATCCTCAATAAAAACGGCAGATTGGGGAGATTATTAATTCTAAAGTACCTAATAAAGCGAATTCGGAAAGCACATCCCTCGTTTCGGTGCCGTGTATAATTTCTTACCTAAAACTGGTGTTGTCTTGTGCAATTACGTGGGTTTCTGTTTCTTGTTTTGGATCAAGACGTCTATGATACGATTTTGTATATGGGCACTCGATATTTGTGTAGCCTGGTTTGTAGGCAACACAACATGCTCAATGAACAGAAAACATTTATTTTTGCAGTTCGTAACTTCTTATGCATAGGAGTTTATTTAAAGCCCTTGGAAGAACAATTTCAATAACATGTACATTAAACTGAACCCTTTTACAACAACTTTCACACGAAGATCGCGCAAACAACACATTTTTTCGTGATTGCAAACTGTGTAACACTTTTGCCTTATTTCGCTGCCAATTTCACTACCGTTTCTATAACCGTAGATCTATCAAATAAACTCTAGGCTCAATTCTTTAATTAAAGAATAGCTTCGCACCATCGCCACCTGCTGCAATCATGTAATCGTTCCGATTTTAACCTTGAGAAGTTTGAATTGCATTAGAATGGGTTTTCTGCGAGTTCTCCACGGTGTCCTCCTGTTTTAGTAGGGGAATGGGGGGGGGGGGCAAAATCGGGTATCTAAGGGAATAGCGCTCCTGAATATTAATGGTACACGTTTTCCACTCAAAACTTTGTTGTAATCATATACACTTATTATAAAATGATATAATACTTACTAACTATGAAAATAAATTCATTCAATAAAGAAAAAAAATGATATATATTCACTTGCAGAATACGGTTTTGCCCCTACCCACGGGGCAGAACCGTATGGATCATGGGGCAAAACCGGACATCGTTTATTCACAGTCCATGCATTCAAAACTGTCTATATCTTCGTCTAGCCAACCTGTGCAGCCTTCGTGTAAGGGTACATTGTGAAACAATAACTGATTGCTGTAAAAAGTAGTAAAATTAAGATACAAAAATTTTGGATAGAATCGGTGTAGAAATTCAAATTTCCTAATGGGGCACAACCGGGTACTATACGGTTTTGCCCCATCCGGTTCTGCCCCGATGCATCCATTTTTATTTGATATCGCGTGTAAAAAATTATAAGCGAAAAATGTCGCAGGTTTTGCATTAAAACTACCTTATCACATCCTACTTAAATGTGTTTTAACAATATAAATGCGATTACGCACTCCTTTAGTTAATTGTTAACGGTATAAAAAGGAGTGAAAATAAGATCACTCACCTTTAAAAACACAATTTTCACAATATACACCATATGCTCTGATCTGTATGACTCCAATTCATATAGTGTACTACTGTCAACGTGACACAGTTAAGTTACTATTTTATTTAGAAGATGGCAGCATCACATTACCGCGAAAAGCAGGGTACCCGGTTTTGCCTCACTACCCGGTTTTGCCCCCCATTCCCCTACTAGCGGTATAACGGAAATTCTTGAAAGATACTGCATTTTTTTATACCAAGGTGCCACTTGGTACAGTTGTTCCTTACAGCCATTTAAACGATTTGACCCGAAGAACACTTGACATTTTCCGTGTGGGTAGATTTTAGAGGGGGTGGGGGTGATTTATTGTAACATTTTTTTAAAAACTAAATATGGCCTAGAGACGAGATCTGGGTGTCGATTTCGTAAGATTTTAACCCAAGGAATCCAATGGTAGCGTCAGAAATGTAATCCGGATACAGGAAATCCGTGAAAAGCCGCCATTTTTAGAAAATGACAAACTTTTGATCGAATTATATTTTTAAGGCACACCGGGTCGTGTAAGGTGTCTAGACTTCTGTTTTTGGGGTCAGGGAATTCATTTTTGATAACAAATATAACCTACTGGCATCGGAACTGCATGAGAGGCTAACCTACTGCACTTTTTGAAAACGTCGCACGCGGTGAAACCCAAGATATTCCAAAGTTTTAATATATAAACTTATATTATTTTATTTAATAAAAATACACATTAACAAAACATAAGATATATTAAAACATGGGGTAAAAAATGTATAAGCCTATGAAGAATCACTAAGTACATCGCTGACCTACTCTGGAGATTGCGTTATCACCACTGAAAAGGAATTTTACATATAAATATTAAAGGTTCGGTAGTAAATTATATGGAAAGTATACAATATTCTTACCCTTTGTTTGAGCAATCTCCCATACATTTTTGGCATGCAGGGGAAGATGGTAATCCGTGTCGCTGCAGCACGAGTTGGAGGAGCACATAAGGAGGGTGGCGTATGTCGCTGGCCATATCTGGGGATGTGCAAACCAGGTGATGAGAAACTCTACAAGTCCAGAAGGATGGGGATGGACTCTTGAAGTCAAAGGCAGGAAGGTTCTGTAGTCCAAGCTGCCACAAGTATGGAAGGCAGTCCGTGCTCTGGACAGGTGTGGCTGCGCGACAGGCTGCGAGACCCTTCGGTGCAGCTGCCGGCGACACGGATTGCCATGTTCCTCTGCATGCCAAAAATGTATGGGAGATTGCTCAAACAAAGGGTAAAAATATTGTATACTTTCGAATATACCTAATTTACTACCGAAACTTTAATATTTATACCGGGTGAATCTTCCCAAAACGAACATAGGGAATTAACATGGGAAAAGGGGTTTTTGTAGATAGTTGCTCCCCATGTTAACTTAGAGGGTTGATCATGACACCAATCGAAAGAAGATTTTTTTCCTCGTCTAATGATATACTAATTAGTTCATTTTCAGGTGTATTTCTCACTATATTATCAAAAACTCGAGAAATCCACTGTAAGGTAACAATGTACCCGTGCCTTACCACCACTTACCCAAATCATGTTGAGCCATGACAGACAAAATGCAGATTCAAACGTCGAAATCAATATCAGTTTATGACGCCTGGCATTAATTTTTTTGTAAAATGCGGTTCACTGAGGAAAAAGTATTTATAATAAACAACGTTTACAGCGGAAATATTAACTCTAGTACGCGATATTTGTTTTCCGTGCATGTGAAAACCTATTTCAATTCGTTAGGAAATTTCCATGGCTTAACATGATTTTGCTAATTGGATTTATTGCCGAATTTTTGATAAAATAATGAGAAATACACCTGAAAATAAGCTAATTCGTATATCATTAGATGAGAAGAAAACCTTCTTTTGATTGGTGTCATTACAAACCCTCTAAGTTAACATGGGGAGCAACGATCGGCAAAAAACGTTTTTCGCATGTTAATTTCCTACGTTCGGTTTTAACAATATTCACCCGGTATGTGAAATTCCTTTTCAGTGGTGATAACGCAATCTCAGAGGAGGTCAGCGATGTACTTGGTGATCCTTCATAGGCTTATAAATTTTTTACCCCATGTTTGAATATATTTTATGTTTTGTTAATGTGTATTTTTATTAAATAAAATATTACAAATTTATATAGGTATTAAAACTTTGGAATATCTTGGGTTTCACCGCGTGCGACGTCTTCAAAAAGGGCAGTAGAGAAGCCTCTCATGCAGTTCCGATGCCAGTAGGTTATTTTTGTTATCATAAATGAATTCCCTGACCCCAAAAACATAACTCTAGACACCTTACACGACCCGGTGTGCCTTAGTAATATAATTCGATCAAAAGTCTGTCTTTTCTAAAAATGGCGGCTTTTCACGGATTTCCTGTATCCGGATTACATTTCTGGCGCTACCATTGGATTCCTCGGGTTAAAATCATACGAAATCGACACCCAGATCTCGTCTCTAGGCCATATTTAGTTTTTTAAAAAATGTTACAATAAATCACCCCCACCCCCTCTAAAATCTACCCACACGGAAAATGTCAAGTGTTCTTCGGGCCAAATCGTCTAAATGGCTCTAAGGAATAGCTGTACCAAGTGGCACCTTGGTATAAGAAAATGCAGTATCTTTTGGTATACCGCTAGTACTATTTTGGTTACAAAGCATTTCTCTTTTCAATTTGTGTTGTCTGAATTCAATGCTAACGTTTCTCATCCATCGAGAACTACATGTCTTCGATTGCACGACCCAGAGCGAACAGTATCATATTCCGCAAAAGTTGAGTCTGCCGCTTTCCTGTCACTCCCAGTAGCCAGTTTCCTCATTTAAACCTGTAAGCGAGAAAGGAATGATAACAAAGTTTAATTTTTGACTATAAAATAAACATTCATTATGCATTTGAGGTTAAAACTTCATATATCTATGGTTTTTAAAAACAGCGCTCTGACATCTGACGTTAGTTTCATAAAGTACATTACAAAATTAGTGTGGCGACATCTTTGAGGTGTAAGTTCCAACTAAAATAAAGGTGGTAATAAAGTGTCCTGCATTTAGCGATAAAATGTTAGTCTCCAATAATAAAGACAGATGTCAGCACAATGTATTCTGCTTTGATTATTTTAATATTAAGCAAAAACTCAGGCAAGGCAATAAAATAAACATTTTGGGATTGTGCCTTTCGCTGTCAAAGGAGTAAACCACGAAACTCGAAAATTAAACATTTCGCTCCTGTATTATAGCCTATTCCTTTGCGTCATAGCGTTGGTCGTTTTCTATCTCTGTCAGAATTATTTCAAAGCTTTAATTCGATTTAAAAATTTGCCAATTCTGTATCAGGATCATATGAGTGCGAGGAGGTGTTTCTTTTCCTAATACTACACCTGTTACTTGTCGACAAACTTATCCAAAGGTTACAAAAGTTACAGCCCTTTGAATTTTCTTTCGAAATTGGTTTCTAGTCTATAACTTTTGATTGAGAAGTCTGATCGAAAAAGTAGGAATTGTTTTGGATTCTACGCACCAAAATTAATAAGAAAAAGTATTTTCCCGAGAAATTTTGGTGCAGTCGATTTAGGGAAAAAAGGAAGGTCTGCCTTTTTTTTGCCCCAAAAAAAAACTTGTCTCAGATCGTCCCGGAAAAAATTTTTTTCTTATAGAACGTGGCCTGTAGAATCCATAATTTCAAACAGTTCCAAGATTGGGCTACTAGTTCAAAAGCTATTGCAGCAACTTTCTCTGTCCGTCCGAGGCCTTAACTACTCCTACAGTTTTCAAGATATTTAGTTTGTGCTTTTTGCATTCGGTAGCGTATCGCTCTGACACCTAAGTATGGCCTTTGAGGAAGTATTGATCAATTTATGGAAAATGCGCTGAAGTTACTCGCCTTAGGGCCAAAACCTTTTTACTTGTTTCCCTTTGGCTGACATTGCTCGACCATGAATTGCCAAAAGGGACACCAATTACAGAAGATGTGTGACGGTAGAAGAAAGATTATCAGCACTTTTGATTATTATGACACACGACTGCTGACAAATGATCGTGCAAGAGCGTCGCGTCGGTAGAAAATAGTCGGTTGCGATTTCGATCGGCCCCGACAAAAATGGAGCCTGTGGACAGGCTTCAATAGAAGCGCACGCGCGCGATCTTTATCGGACGATTCAAATCGCACCGATCTTGGTCGTTCCGATACGGTGGACATCCGGCCTAAGAACAAACGCGAACAAACCGATTCTTCAGACGATGACAACTTCCCGAAAATGCCCAAACACGGAAACACTAAGGACAGCCGACAAATTGAGTTAGGATGGTTCTGTGGCACTAATGGGAAACCTACCAAGCAAGTGAGGACACAGGGAGGGGGAGGTATTCGGAAAGTGATTATATCGAAATCAGCACGGAAATCAGATCTAACCGATGCAGCCGTGATAGGAACATGATAGCAGATTTCTCTGGCGAGATCTCGAACCCATTATTCGTGAACCACTGCTTTGATTGGGCAACAATGTTGTTTAATTGGCTTGTCAGCGCTTCTATATCCTCCTGAATAGTATAGACGCAAAGATCGTCGGCGTACTGTATTATTGTAGTCCCTCGATTGAAGTTATAATGTAGATCTGCTGTATATATTAAAAAGAAGAGGACTGAGAATTATGTCCATGAACTTGGCACGCCTACTACAACAGACCATGGTTTTGCCTACTCATATCGTTAGTGTTCCGTTAGTGCACGTTAGTGCCGCTGAAGAAATCGTTAGTGCACAAAAGGAAACTTACTATATTTAAAAAATATTTCTGGGCCTGCTAACTTCATGCCAGCAGACCCATTTGAGAAAATCGATTCAATCTGTACACTAGTTAAACTAGCAGCGTTAGTGCTCGTTAGTGCCGCCAATATAAACGTTAGTGCTCAAAGTGGAACAGCTCAAAACGTTGTAAAAAGGGGTCTGCTAACTTCATACAGCAGACCCACATTTGTCAAATTGGCTCTGTCCTATTGCGAATTGAAGCGGCTCGTTAGTGCTCGTTAGTGCTTCACATGCGAACGTTAGTGCTGCAAGGGATCTGCGTCAAACAGGTACCAAACCACCTCACAATTAAACTTGACTTATTGGGACCTGCCAACTTTACGCCAGTAGACCAACGAACGAAATCCGTTTGATTTTCTACTTTAATCGATCGGTAAGTATTAGTGCTCGTTAGTGACGCCAATATAAATATTACAAAATGCAAAATATGAAAATAGGAATAGAAACCAGAGCGAATAAACACATCACTAATTTAATCGTTATATAGTTTTTCACAAAGCAAACTCATATTTTTACATCTTGAGCTGTTGCGCTTTGAGCACTAACGCTTTTTTTTGCGACACTAACGATCACTAACACTGATTGATCGATTAAAGTAGAAAACTAAACGGATTTCGTTTGTTGGTATACCGGCGTGAAGTTGGCAGGTCCCAATAAGCCACGTTTAATTTTGAGGTGGTTTGGTACCTTTTTGGTGGGGATCCCTTGCAGCACTAACGTTCGCATGTGAAGCACTAATGAGCACTAACGAGCTGCTTCAAATTCGCATTAGGACAGGGCCAATTTGACAAATGTGGGTCTGCTGCATGAAGTTAGCAGACCCCTTTTTACCACGTTTTGAGCTGCTACACTTTGAGCACTAACGTTTATATTGGCGGCACTAACGAGCACTAACGCTGCTAGTTTAACTAGTGTAAAGATTGCATCGATTTTCTCAAATGGGTCCGCTGGCATGAAGTTAGCAGGCCCACAAATATTTTTTAAAAATAGTAAGTTTCCTTTTGTGCACTAACGATTTCTTCAGCGGCACTAACGTGCACTGACGGAACACTAACGATATGAGTAAGCAGAACCAGGGTCTGCTGTAGTAGGCCTGGCAAGTTCATGGACATCTGAGAATTGACCCTTGTGGAAGGCCTCTAGACACTATCCTTGGGCCGATTTTGTTGTTACCATGAGTCTTAATGTAAATATGTCGATCTTCAAAAAGTGAAATTATGTTCCGGGATATTTTTCCTGGCAAACCTAGCCTTATCATCTTATCCTCCAATATATCTAGTTCAACGCAATTGAATGCATCTTTGAGATCATAAAATATACATCCCATGTAGTTATTCTTTGAGAAATTTAGCTGCATATCCGTTACTAGTAATGATAATGCGTCAATAGTTCCAAAGCCTTTACGAAATCCATATTGGCTGTCTGGTAAGATTTTGTTCTCCATTATCCACCATTCTAATCGTGCTTTTACCATTCGTTCGAACGTTTTGTTTATACAAGATAACAGGGATATAGGTCTATATGTGGAGAGTTGGGTGGGATCTTTACGTGGTTTTAAAATAGGTACGACTGCAATCCATTTTAGCTCCGCTACATTTTCTCCATGCAGCCACATTTGATTGAACGCCTCCAGTAGAATTGATTTAAATTCCGATGGAAGATTGTGCAACAAACTATACGGTATTTCATCAATGCCAGGGGCTGTGTTATTATGACCATGCAGGGCAGACTCTAGTTCTCTTAGGGCAAATTGTTTAGACAGGTAATGGTCTATGTTAGTGTAGGTCCTGTGCCTCTAACGCGTCGTCCAGCAACTATCTTCCTCGTCCCGAAAACTGACATTTTTTGTACTAATGAAACAAATCGACATTAAAACAAAAAAAGTAAGAAGGAAGAAGTATTTTTATAATATTTAAATGACTAATTAGAGTGTAAATTGCTTGAATTTTGATTTTTGATATCCTTGAAACATAAATATATATTTTTTAATCAGTGACAGTTTTTTTCCTAAATGGCCGCCATATTGGTTCCACAGGGTGGGGGAAGGAAGTGCTGCGGGTCAAATAGATTTTTTGGACATACACATCGTTTATGGTAAGTGGCTTGCTTTCTGCATTGTTCGTCAGATTTTTTCGATTTTTAATATACTCAGTGACATGGAAATTGCAACACCAAGAAGGAGTTGGAATTTTTTGACCAAACTTGGCAGAAACGTTTCACTACTAAAAGGTAACAATTGATTAAAATTTCATTCATATGGATCAAGTGGTAATGGCTTATTTGACAGTTCTTTCATTTTTTTCTAGTATTCTTATATCGTGTACGTTTTGCGAGATTTTGTTCAGTTCTTATTGTTTTCGCTTTTAATCGTTTCTTTTGAGGCTGTGATCATGCCTAGATACGTCAAAGTGGAAATTACCGCGAATTAAGAGAAGTTGACAGGTGTCGTATTGTTGGTTTGGGCGGAGGTGGTTTTTCGTTCACAAAAATTGCAAGTCACCTTAACCGAAGTCAATCCACCATGATTCGTTGCAATCGGGCATGGATTTGGGAAGGGGCAGGATCGTCGTAGAGAGGAAAGGGAGGGGGCAGGAAAGGGTGGCGGGCGAAAAAGAACAATTGAAGTGCGGGATCGCCATCTTTGACTTATGGCAACAAGAAACCGATTCTCTAGTACCAGGTCAATTGCCGATCAATTGTTAGCTAACGAAGGTCGTCCTGTAACACTTCGAACGGTTTACCGCAGAATCAGAGCTTACGACTATCGGCCACATTTTTTGTTACCATTAACAGCTCAACACCGCCAGCAGCGTTTGGAGTGGTGTAGGTTGCGACTGCACTGGAACCTAGAGCGGCATAGGGTGGTGTTCAGTGACGAATCCCGATTTTGTTTGGGTATGCATGATGGCCGTATGAAGGGCAGCCGAAGACGTGGGGAACGTCGCAAAGTTGAATTTTCTGTTATGAGGCATGTGCACTAAGCTGTGGGGACTATGGTATGGAGTACTATAACTTATGGGAGTAGGGCTCCTTTGTTATTCATTCGAGGTAATATGACCCCCCCAGCGATATGTGGATGACGTGATAGAACCCGATATTCTTCCATCTCTTCAGCAGTTGGAAGACCCACTTTTTCAGCAGGATAATGCCCCTTCCCACATTGAAAGACGTTTTATGGACTTATTTGCACATGATAATGTCAATTTCTTGCCAAAGCCACCCAGATCTCCCAGTATATCGCCTATCGAGCAAGTTTGGGACATTATGAAGAGAAGACTGATGAACTTACCGCATCCTCCGCAGACGCTGCAAGCTCTACACAATGAATTAGAGGTTACTCACAGTTGCTTGGGACACAATACCTCAAGAGGAAATCGGCCGTCTGCTAAAATCGATGCTACGAAGCGAGAGGGAGTGCGTAACCAATAGGGAGGGACTACTATTATTATTAATAAAAATATGTTTATATTTCATCCTTTTTCTTTTAAATTTTAATCAATTGTTACCTTTTAGTAGCTAAACGTTTCTGCCAAGTTTGGTAAAAAAATTCCAACTCCTTCTTGGTGTTGCAATTTCCATGTCACTGAGTATATGTACCGCTTAGACTACAAACGTTATGCAAATTTACCAATTTGAGGAAGCGAAAATTAGAAAAAAAAAGGAGACAACGGCACGCGGTGTTCCCAAGCGGTCACCCATCCAAGTACTGACCGCGCCCGACGTTGCTTAACTTCGGTGATCGGACGAGAATCACAACTCAACTCAACAAGATTTATTTACAATTTTTACATACATACAGTTACATGCGCCTATTGCGCTTTTGTTTTACATTTCATTTCTTTACATTGGCTCCTAAATATTATTAATTTTCATCCAACATTTTATACATTTCGCAACATTTTGCTGTGATTGTCTATGCTTCTTGTTTTGGTATTTCACTTTACTTTCGTTGTTGTTTGCAGGAAAACTGTAGTTAAAAAACCTGCTCTAGACACCTTAAGGCGGTAGGTATGCTTTTAACGATGCTTTTAGTATTCGTTAAATATGTCTAGGTCTTGGTACGGAAGTCTGTGTTTCAGTTGTATCGTCCGGTGTTTTCAACGTGGTATGGCCGTTGTCAAGAAATATGGTGATCTAAGGGAAACAATTCCAGAAATTATTCGTCAGAAGAAGAACAAAGAGATGCACGCAAAGGATGCAAACGTGTCGCAAATTTATCAATTTTGAGCAATTTTTTAATCGAACGTTAATAAATATTATATGTAATAAATTAATACTTAACTTAATACAGTATTAGAAGATAAACACTTACTGTTACCATTGACGGTTCGACTGGCATAGTGTCAAATGGTGTGATCTCATTAGTTTCATGCATATCCTCGTAGTCGTCACTGTTATTAGTTTCATCATCGGCAGTGTTATGTGTAGATGTAGTTCCGAGGTGGACTGTTTTCGATAGTTTTACAAATGGTCTAATGTAGATCACTTTTTGGTGGAATCTTCTCTTCATAGCTTTGCCATCAAATACAATACCAGGTGGAAGATTGATTTTGATTAAATGTCTATTCATGGATACTAATATTTCAAACTCTATGTCATTCAGCATGTGCTGAAACAGCTCTTTGATAGCTACCATAATTTCTGAATTGCTCCAGTCTGTAGAATTTGGCACCGGAAAAAGCCAAGCCTGCAATTATAATCCTTCAATAAGTAAGTATACAAAAAAATATCAGAATAGTTAACTTGCTTCGTACGCTGCAGCTTTTTGTACACCATTAAGTGTCGAAACTGTTCTTGGTGATTTTAGAAGTATTATGTCTCTATAAAAATTTGGATCGATAGAGGAATATCTTTGCTTTCTTGAATTAGTGCTTGGCGACTGAACACAACTCTGGCGGGCTGGCGAATTGGCCCTGATTGTTGGAAATAAACGGTTGAGTTTCTCTCTTGCTGAAGAAGCAACCGATCGCACAATAGCCACACTAGATTATGGCGCTTCGGAGCTCACTGGTGAATTTTCGGCTGTTGAACTTCTTACATCCTCGACGACGTTCCGCAGCTGAGGACTCGACAAAGCTTGCGACACTGCTTTGATATTCCATTGCGGCGATTTCTCAAAATCAATTGTTTAATTTTTGAACTAAAAACAATAAAAACACAATTTGGGTATGTGTTATGGTAGGAAATGCACAATAAACATGTGAGCTTACCGATTGAGAAGGAGTAGCACTCGTGTTTGATACAACAACCATTATTAGATTAGGGATTAGCGACTATTTTTTAGGTTTGAGGCTCTCTGCACTTCAGCAGAGCTGCATGAAACACTAAAAATAGTACAGTGAAAACCATTCTTTTTAATTTGCATAGCCTGCTAGCCATTAAATCTGGCAAGCAATAATAATTTTCAAGTCAACATTCAAATTGAAGCTCTATTTACCTACGTGTGTTGTTACTTTGACCTTTTTACCTGTATTGATCTGAACAACACAATAGTGTAGGCGCATATGTAGCGATTTACTTTTCTGTTTAAAAAAACTCGTGATAATTTTTTGCACCAAGGTTTTTCTGTTTTCACAGGTGTTCAGGAATAAAAAAAATCTTGGTGCCATCCCAGCTTATGTTTCAAGTACCTAAAAGCGATCTACCGTATACATTTTCACTCGCTTAGGCCTGGAAAATCACAAAGAAAATAATTGCGCAATTCAATGTACGAAAGTATTGAAACTGATTGAGCATTATATGTCTAATGTCAAGACCTGTATTGTCTCAACCAGAGGAGCATTTTCAAACAACTCTGATGTCAGTCACCTGTCAAGCAATCACGAGGAAGTCCACACAATCTTACTTCTTCATGCGCTTGATGCTGCTAAGTCTAACGCCACAATTCACATCTTGTCGCCTGACACAGACGTGTTCATTCTAGCCATCAAAAGCCAGAAGGTTTCCTGAACTTGGAAAAGACACCTGCATTATCACCGGGAAAGGGGAAAATACAAAAGTCACACAATTGCAACCAATTTATCAAAGACTTGGAGCGGATGTGGTAAATGTGCTACCAGGCTTTCACTGTTTCGCTGGCTTGACACCGCAGGAAGATTTTCCGGGAAAGGAAAGCTGGCATGCTGGAAAGCATTATGCAAGCTACCAATGAGAGTGCTTCATGCTTTGAGCAGGCTAGGGAAGACACCACAACCAGACGAAGAACTATTAGTGTCTTGAAGAGTATGTTTGCCGTCTGTTCCTGCCGAACTCTAAACTACCCGATTTTGGCAAAGTTCGCTGACATATGTTCAAGCAATAGCAGGCGGAAGCGGAAAAACTCCCCCCTAGTAAAGCAGCGCTGAAACAACATGTGTTACGACCCCATTTCCAAGCAATGGTCTAGTGACATGACGGCAAGGTGTTAATTGATTTGCCTGACCCCACAAACTATGACTGGATTCTGAAGGGTAGCCAATTTTCACCTGTTATCACAGACATGAAGCCTGCACCCGAAGCTATTTTGGAACTTGTGAGATGTATGTGTGATACCAGCCGTTGCTGAGGTAACTGCTCATGTTATGCAGCTGGAATGGTTTGTACTCTGATGTGCAAATGTGAAGGATGTGAAGAAATGTGTGACAATACAGATTCACGTTTCTCTGATTCACAAGACGATGAGTATAGTGACGAAGATTAGATAAGGTTGTGAATAAGCATAACATTCTGTCGTTTTGTTTGATATTAGAAAGACCTAAGAGGTCAAATGAGATTTCAGCAACGCAACTATATACATCTGATGTTTACCATAATATTCAAAGGTACAAAATTCACTGGTTTCCATGTTTTTAATTTCAATTTTTATATAACTTTTGATTAAGGTCAATCTGTGATTGATGACAGAAGCTATTATAGACATTTGCAAATGTCAAAAATGCGGCCCGTAAAGTGACAGGTGCGGTCAATAAAGTGACAAGCGCCAGGAAACGTAGTCGCTCTGCCTTTATCATGGAAACTAAAATTTTCTGACAGAAAGTAGGTAAAAGCGAAGGTTTCAGGACGATTTTGGGTAAAAAATATTTACCCAAAATCGTCATGAAACCTTCATTTTGATGCCTACTTTATGTCAGGAAAGTGTTAGTTTCCATGACGGAGACAGACCAGTCTACTTTTCCTGCCGCCTGTCACTTTACCGGCCGCATCTGTCTAATTGTCTTAGCATTGCTATTTGCACAATTATTTAAGAAGAAACCAGTCTCAACTCTCAAGCATACATGTGCAGAAATTCTATGGATGTAAAAGATTTTGAGTCGGGAACTATTGTTGAAGGAAGTTGGAGAACAAATGGACAGTCAACGTCACTTTGTACAACTCAAGCCAGAAATTCACCGACAATTGCGAAATCCATCAGAGATCATTATTGCGATTTCTTCAATAATGAAGGGCAGATTGCATGGCAACATAATATAATATAATATGTACCTAACTGTGAGCTATACGCATATTGAATTTCATGCAATTCGGTTCATAACTCACGGAGATGTCAAAAGGGCTTTCCTTATTATTTGGGCTACATTGCCAATTCACGAACTCCGATCCGATCTACAAATTTTATAGACATAAAGAATCCACCTACAAAATTTCATCGTATTCGTTTATGAGTTAGGCCGGTCGTCCTTTGGATGCGTTTTCGTCCGAATTGCCTTCGTCAGAAATCGGACGAAGAAGTGCGAATCATGCCGTTTCATTGAAACCTATTGAAGCTCGTACACTGCGTCCGAACTGCTTCGTACGAATTCGGACGAAAACATGCGATGTGCGATCTATCCGAAACAAATGGGATTGTTCCCAGTTGTTATGACGAATTCATAGTCGATTTGTAACAGACCAAGATGGATGTTGAAAAATTAATTAATTTAATTTATGAAAAAAAGCCTCTGTGGGATATGACCGACAAATCATATCACATGAGAGACATACAAAGAAAATTGTGGCAAGAAGTGGCAGTTGAAATGAATACTAAGGGTAAGTTAAATCAAATTTGGGTCTCAGGTATGATATATTTGCAAACAAACAAAATATTTGTCTTTGTTGGCTCAGTGAAATCCGAAATGTATTTGAATGTTTTATTGATTTTAAATTATGCATTATACAATTCTTGAGATGAAAAATAAGTTTTAAATTTATGATATCGCTTTACGGACGTTTCGCCCCCACCGTTTCGCCCCCGACCGTTTCGCCCCCGCCGTTTCATCCCCAGCCGGTTCGCCCCTAAACCGTTTCGCCCCCGAACCGTTTCGCCCCCAGAGTTGTACCCCTACATTTAACCATTTGCCCGACACGTTAAAACTGTATACTTAAACGGGCAGAACGTGCCCACTGGACCCAGTGCATTTTCATTGCTTGTATTCATCTATTAATTGCGTACCTACTGAAATTATTGAATTGTTTATAAATAAGCACAATGATCAGCAAGAATTGTAATGGCTCATATTGAAAATTTGTAATTTTGGACACCGAATATGTTGCATAATTGACACCAAACTTTAATTGCTCTGTAATCAGAGTAATTATATATTCATGACTGCGAATTTGAAAATTTTAGAAAGTGTATACACTCTTTCTAATGACTGGCCTAATGACCGAAATTAATTATGTAAACATTCTTCTCATTGTTGTACGCAAAATTTGTGATTTTAGAGAGCAAATATGCTTATAATTAATACTAAACTTTAATTTCTTTGTAATTACGTCTTCCACAACCATTAAGTACCTGAAATATTGATAATCGACATTCGAAAATGCTATAAAAGCCAGTAATAAGTATTGTCCAATCATTTGTATTGTGTGTTTCGTGACGGCTCGTTTAGTCATCTCGTATTGATAGCAATGGCGGACCACGTTTTATCAAAGCGAAATAAGAACAAACTTGTCCATGAAAACCACATTTACGTTTTCTCCAAAAAAACAAAAAATGGAGAACATGGGATATGGGTGCGCGAACTCCGATCAAGCTGCAAGGGTCGAGTATGGACAAACGGAAAAGATGGTGAAGTGGTGAAAACAGTTACGCATCATAACCATGCAGCACAAGCTGCCAGGCCAGCAGCCATTCGATTGGTTACGACGGTAAAGGAGCGTGCCGCAACGACACAGGAGAGCCCACATCAAATTATAGCAAATGTCATCCCACAAGCTCACGCAGATGTTGCTGCAATCATGCCAAAAAAGGATGCATTGAAGAAAACGATCCGCAGAGCCAGACGAGATGAAGAAGCACCTGCGCTTCCAAGAAATATGCAAGAATTGGTGATTCCCCGAGGTTTTAGTGAAATCGTTATTGATGGTGAAGTGCAACAGTTTCTAATGTACGATTCGGAGAATCAACTGATGCCAGGAAGGATCCTCATCTTTTCAACCAGAAGCAACCTTCATCTTTTGGCCCAAAGTCAAGAATGGTTTGCAGATGGCACGTTCAGTACCGCACCAGCTATTTTTGAACAACTTTACACCCTCCACGCCATCAAAAACAGTGCCGTTGTTCCGCTAGTGTACGCTCTCTTACCGAATAAAACAAGAGCTACGTATGTTACATTTTTACAACAATTGAAACGTTTGCAACCTGGACTGCAACCAACTCAACTCATGACGGATTTCGAACTCGCTGCCATGCAAGCATTTGAATTGGAGTTTCCAGGTATTTTAAAGACTGGATGTTTTTTCCATTTATCGCAATCCGTTTGGAGAAAGGTGCAAAGTGAAGGCCCCAAAGCTCGCTACGAGAATGACCATGAGTTCGCTCGATGGATTAGAATGATTCCTGCTTTGGCGTTTGTTCCTGAACATAACGTAAGCGACTCATTCACCGAATTACTTGAAACCGAAGGATTTCCTGAAGAGGCTGTACCCATAGCGAATTATTTCGAAGACACATATATTGGTCGAAGACTACGTCGTGGGCGTCAAATTCCACTATTTCCAACTCAAATTTGGAATGTTTATCAGCGCACTCTTAACGACCAACATCGCACAAATAATCACGTGGAGGGATGGCACCGCGCTTTTCAAGAAACTTGTGGGTCCCAATTTCCAAATATTTTTCGTTTTATTGAATGTTTGCGGAAGCAGCAAGGTATTCATAATTACGAAATAATACAATCCATTGCAGGAAATCAAGGAAATCCAAGAAACAAGAAGTATGTTGCAATATCAGCTCGAATCAAAAGAATCGTTGAAGATTTTGAAGATCGCCATCTTACCGATTATTTGCATGGGATAGCGTACAACTTCGAATTTTGAAATTGTTCCGATTGTACAGCGAAATATGTTAAGATATCTTATTTTTATATTTATATGTAACCTGCTAAAACAATAAAAATAAAATTCTTGCTGATCATTGTGCTTATTTATAAACAATTCAATAATTTCAGTAGGTACGCAATTAATAGATGAATACAAGCAATGAAAATGCACAGGGTCCAGTGGGCACGTTCTGCCCGTTCAAGTATACAGTTTTAACGTGTCGGGCCAATGGTTAAATGTAGGGGTACAACTCTGGGGGCGAAATGGTTCGGGGGCGAAACGGTTTAGGGGCGAACCGGCTGGGGATGAAAGGGCGGGGGCGAAACGGTCGGGGGCGAAACGGCGGGGGCGAAACGTCCGTACCCGCTGATATCATAAGCTGAACTGGTGCCTCTGTTTTCACCCAAGGTTCCAAATCTTCCCGTTCTAGAATGTGTTTGATCAGGGATTTGCTCGAATGTACATGCTACTTGCTGCTCTCCTTCTCTATCAATTATAATGCTATGCAACAGGCATATACATTTAATAAGTTTATCGGCAGATTCGGGATTTACTTCAATTGATTTTTGTAATAATCTCCATTTGGCACTCATAATTCCGAATGCACATTCAACAACTTGTCTTGCTCGAGACAAACGCTCATTAAAAATTATTTCTGAAGGTCCTAATTTTAATACTGGAAAAGGTCTCATTAAATAAGTTTTGAGTGGATAAGCTTCATCTCCCAAAAGAACATGAGGTACTTTAATATTTGTTCCCGGCAGTGGACAATGTCTTGTAACACCTAATCCTCCGTTTTCAAGCTTTTGGCAAAGATTTGAATGCGAAAAAATACCACCGTCAATTTCTTTACCATACGCTCCCACATCAATTGCTATAAATTTGTAGTTTGGTCCAGCAACGGCTTGTAAAACAATTGAGAAGTATTGTTTATAGTTCCGATACATGCTTCCGGAGTGCTTTGGATTCTGTATGCGTATGTGTTTCCCGTCTATGCATCCAACGCAGTTTGGATATTTCCACTTATTCCAAAATTCTTCAGATATAGACTGCATGTCTTCATTTTTCGGAAATGGCATATGTACAGTACCCAACTTGTCCCAAATAGCATCACACGTTTCATAAACAATTCTACCCACCGTGACGTCTGATATTCGAAACGAATACCCCAATGTCTTGAACGAGGAGCCTGTTGCCAAATATCTAAAAAAAACGTTATTAATTGTAACGATTTTTTTTTAGTTGATGAAGTAAAATCAAAATGGAGGGGGCTGCGAGACACATTTCGAAAGGAATTCAACAAGTCGAAAAAACAGAAATCTGGAGATGGTGCAGAATCGGTAGTTACCTCCAAATGGCCATATTATAAAATACTGTTGTTTTTATCTAAAACTGTTGAACGACGTAAACTGCATGGAAATATATCTCCGCAAAAGGAAAACAATGACAACTCTTCTTCCGAGACAGAATCGACATTGGAAGCTGCAGACAATGCATACTCTGACACTCAATCCACCATTCAAGAGTCATCACAGCAAATTGTAAATACAGATATTCACCAGCCATCCACATCTGGTAACAAGGTAACAAGTACATTCAATACACCTAGTAGTTCAACTTTGCAAAGTAAGAAAAACACAAACAATCGTCTAAAATATGCTAAGAATTCCGAGACAAATTCAATGGACGAAAAGTTCCTCGAAATAGAAAGAGCCAAATTGGAAATATTGTCTCAACATAAAAATAGAGAAGGCGGTGATAGTGAACACCAATTCCTACTAAGTCTCCTGCCATTTTTAAAGGCTGTACCTCACAATCGACAAATGTTGGTGAGAAGTAAGTTGCAGCAAGTATTTCTTGAGGAAGAACAATTATCTACAAGACACACGCCCGGAGCAACATATCGTTCCAATGAAACAATTACAACACCGTTGCCTTCCCCAATGTTTTACACGGACACCGATTCCTCCAGAGCGTCATTCTATTGTAATGACTTAACACCACATCGTTCTTCATCTTTGAAAAATACAGTATCTTCCGGGGTCTCACAATATTCAAGTGAAATAAGAGAAGATGTTTCCTATCAACAGCCGTTGTCCATTCAGAACTATGTTTCTCACTTCAGCGCATAAAACAATGTATTTCTTTTCTTTGTATTTTTAAATAATATAATTCAAAATGTTGCAACTACTGTATTTATAACTTACCTTATAGTCACACTCAATCGTTCTTCTGGCGAAATGGTCTCACGGAAATTCGACATTTTTTTTATTGGTTCCCTTATGGCATCTAAAATATAGTTAAATGTATCCTGATTCATGCGATAGTAATCAAAAAACTTTTTCTCGTCCTTCTTCAAATCATCATATAAATGATGAAATTCTCCGAATTCTTTTCGTTTTACTAATATGTCATTAACCCAACACTTTTTTCTTTTTAATTTTAATCGCCGTCTAACAAGATAACTATTTTCCAAAAGAAAATGATCCATATTATTAATAATTATAGTATGCTTATTTGATAAATCATCACTACATACGACTGACTTCGTACAATGCGAAAACTTGTCTAGTGGACGATACACATTATGCGAAATCTGACGAAATTATTCGTCCGATTTCTGACGAAAATAATTCTGACGAAAACGCATCCATTTAAATTAAAATTCCCGCTAGATATGAAAATTTAAACTCAAGGTAACCAACAATAAGAATTTTGATAAAGGTAACTGGTAAGGGTCAAGGGGTTATCGAATGTGGAGGGATAGACGTGATTGAGCGTAAGAAAAATGGTTGTTAGAGGATGAATGATTGAATGAATCCCAGAATATTGTTGTACCTAATCCTGTAAGAAATTCAAAATTAATACCCATATACGCCTGCCGTACTCGGTTAAGTACAGTCAATTTTTGCTTATAACGACATCTCTCGTTAAGTAATCGCACTTGTTAAGCGCAAAACAAATCCATTAGATGCCAATTGAAAACTGTAAATCCTAGAAACTATACCAGGGTATGTTTTAATACAGTGATCTACTTGACAATTTGTGATTTGGTTTGGTGCGTGTAGTGCTGGTAAATACATTTTATTTTGCTTTTTGAATAAATTCTATCAAATACTTACCAACTATGTATATTATGCAGCATAAGCATACCTGCGGTAATAACCTGCTCACCTGAGCGACTTCAAACAAGTGTACTCGCACGAGTACAATGGGCTGTAGTGTAATAGTATTTGTATGGTACATTGTTGCAGTCATGGATGCAATATGCACAACAAGTTTCTTCGGACGGAAGAAGTTTGATGCCCTGCCGCAAGCACTTGATGATGTGGATGATTTTGATGGCGCAGTAGATATTGTAGTACTACCCCCAGCTCCCGATGTACTAACAGACGAGGAGGATTTTGACGATAACGATTTGACTAATACTGCTATTCCTAAAGATGTTCCTGGTTCCGTGGAACTTCATTTTATTGCCGAAGAAGGGGATGCCAATATAGAAGCGGAAAGTGATTGGAGTGATAGCGACGATGAACCGCTTGCTGCAAAGCGTCCTAGGAAAGCAGCAAAAATTGTCACAAAAAACTGGAAAAAATGTGAACCAGTGTACACAAACCTGGTCGGCTCGTTAGCCGGCGGAGCCAAACAAAGAGAAAATAACGTAACGCAAGCACTTGAAGGACTAAATCCTTTAGAAATTTTTGAAAAGTTGGTAGACGATAAAGTGATTGCACACATAGTTTATCAAAGTAATTTGTATGCACAGCAAAGTAACCGACATACATTTTCTGTAAATAGTGAAGATATGAGAACTTTCATCGGTATTCTTCTTTTTTCGGGATACCATAAATTGCCCAGAGAACGGTTGTACTGGTCATCAGATGAAGACATGGGCGTACCATTTGTATCAGAATGTATGGCTCGTAATACTTACCTGCAAATAAAACGAAACATCCACCTCGCTGATAATTCAAAACTGGACAAGCAAGATAAACTCTTCAAAATCCGTCCATTTATGAATTTGATAAATTCAAAATTCCAACAGTGGGGAATATTCCATGCGACTCTCTCAATTGATGAGGCAATGGTGAGATATTTTGGAAGGCATTCACTCAAACAGTTTATAAAAGGAAAGCCTGTCCGGTTCGGGTTCAAGGAGTGGATGTTGTGTAGTGCAACTGGTTTTTGCTATGCGCTAGATGTTTATTGTGGAAAGAATTATGAAGGTCAAGGTGCATCTGGACTGGGGTTAGGTAGCAATGTAGTCCTTTCAATGTTAGATGTGATAAACCATCCAGAAGACCACTGCATATACTTTGATAATTTCTTTACGTCCATGCAACTTCTGGCGATTCTCAAAGACAAGGAATTTAGATGTTCAGGCACAATAAGAGATAATCGTCTTTTGCAGTGCCCCTTAGAAAGGTCCAAAAGCTTGCAAAAAAAGGAAAGAGGTTTTTACGACTATCGTTTTGAAACTAAACATGAAATACTGATTGTAAAATGGAAAGACAACAAACATGGGGAGTAATTTTGATACTGTTTTACCACTGAATAAAGTTAAGAGGTGGTCAAGAACAAAAAAAGAAATGGTCACCGTAAACCAACCAAACGTGTATAAATCATATAACGCAGGAATGGGCGGTGTAGACCTGACTGACCAGTCCGTCAATACTTACCGTATCGGCATGAATGGTAAAAAGTGGTGGTGGGTGATATTCACTCAAATACTGGATGTTTGTGTCACCAACACATGGAAACTTTACAATTTGGCGAATGAAGAGAATAAAATGGATCAGTTGGAGGTGACAAGATATATTGCAAGACATTATATTCGATCAGCAGTTTCGAGAAGAGCTGGTGGTAGATCAAACGCTCCAAGACCTAGTGTTACGACACCAGCTAGCATCATCCATGACAACATCCGACACTTTCCAAAGAAATTAGAGAAGCAACTTAGATGCAGTGTTTGTCATGCCAGAATAAGATGGTGCTGTAAAAAGTGTCAAGTGACAATATGTATTGAAAGGGAATGTTTTGAAATATATCATACTAAGTAATACATTTTTTTTAAATTACACTTAGTAGTGCCCAGTGTACTCAATCGAGTACATATGTTTTTTTTGTTAGTAATAATTACAAGTTTGTTTTGGTGGTCATTATATATTCGTATTAATGCAGTTATCTAAAAAAATTAGTTGTGTGAATTTTTTTTACCACGGTTTGCATTTGGGCATATATGGGTTAAATTGATTGATACATTTACTACATACATAAACTAAATTTTAGATCCATGCCATACATATGTGATATTTCAAATGTCTAAGTTCCAGTAAAATACATATCTGGGGCTTGGTTCTAAAAGGGCCAATATCAATAATGATGTATTCAAGAAAACTTGTTTTAAAGTTTTGTGCATAATTACTGCTCTTATGTAGGCGCTCTACTATTAGTAGTTAGTTGTTTTGTTGACTTAAAATGATTGCGCTTTTACTCTTTTGCCCTTAAGATAACATCATATTATGAAAACTAATTTTTTTGGAAAAAAAACTGACATTGGCCTTTTATGAATAAACAAAAAATGGAGGAAAAAAGACTTTGGCCTCTTTTCAAATTCTATATTTCTAAAAGTAACTTACTATACAACAAACATTTCATGTAACAAAATAAATTTCAGTACTAGTCGGCAAAATGATACTCTTCATCTTCGCTTCCACTGAATGTATCGGAGGCTGTTGGGGATATTGTTATAGTGTTAAGAAACTGAAGATAGTATGGTCTACTGCACTCATCAATATAGGGTAACTGGTCTCTCAAATGCTGCATTTTATTACTAGGAATACCCAAAGGTTTCGTGTTAATTGGCAATAGGGCGACACTTTCAGAATTTCTAGTTCTTTTCCTGAGCAATGTCACTGTTTTGAAAGGGTCATCGTCACTAAAAGAAGTTTTGTATTGTAGCAAACCAAGGAACTCGCTTGAGTATTGGATAACTCTTATTTTAGACCACACAATCTTTTCACCTAACGTGTTTGTTTTGGAATGCTGAAATTTTCCTGATAACAGTGACTTGAAGTTAAGGAATTCTTGTTGCTGCATTTCATGAACAAAAATAGGAGGTCTTCTAGAAATTGAACGGATCAAATTGGCCCAATCTCTGGGAATGTCTACTTTCACTGTGGTCAACTTTTTCGTTTTCTCAATCGCTGCATGGATAGTGTCCGCTTCCATGTGCGTATGCCCAGGCACCAAAAATTTATGATAGATGTTAATCTCTCTCCCTTCTCTTTTCATTTTTTCTACAATGGTAAGTAGCATCACTGAAACTAAAATGTTTCTATTTTGACCAGGACAACAGTCACTGTATAAAACTGCTTCAGTGATATTGGGAGGAATCTGATTCAGGTAGGTGTATAAACATGAAGCAATCTCTTGTCCACCTCTTTGAGCTATCGTCTCATTCCAGATATAGCATTTGGCAGAGTTAGTAACCCCCTGAGTTTCAAAAATGGTAAGATTAAGAGTCCATAATTTTCTCTTATAGAATGATATGCTGCTTTTTAAATAGGGGGTTGGTAAGCACTTCTGCAAATCGAAACTTATTACCAAAAGATGTGGATTTGTTTTACATGCAGCTTTGTCTTTCTTCTTTTTGTAAGCGAAATCAGCTAGAGCCAAGTGATCGTTTTTTTCCATTTCAATTTTTAGTTTTTCATTTTCTTCCTTGGCTGACTTTAAAAGAAGATCATACCTATCGCATGTAGCACAGGTGTCATTATAAGGGGTCTTAAAGGATATATTAAATTCTTCAACAAAAATTTTTCTATACATAGCTTCCTTTTTCGGTGTTACATTAATTTCTTGGCAGTATTCAAGATAAAGTTTATACATCTTTGAAACTGAAAGATCAGAAGATAGTAGATACTTTTTTGTAGTCTGCTCTCTTGAATAATGACTTTCACACACAGGAAACATTCGAATATGATGTCTTATTATGTCTTTGTCTTCTTCTTTTGTTTTAGGATGATTTCCATGTTTTCCTCTAGCATCGTCTGGACAAATCTGTGACTTAGAATTGCGCTTTTTCTCTACGATTATCCGTACTTTCTTTAATGATAGGTCAAGTGTTGATCTAAAAAAAGTTTGACAGACTTCAATTCTTTCTGTGTGCTTCTCGAAATAGTAAATTCTGGTGTAATGTCTCCTACTTTCTTCATTACTGCTTCTTAGCCTTTGTACTTTCTTCTTTATTTCTTGAATGTGATTGGCTATAAACTGATTTTGTGCCTCGTGTGATAGATTGTAAAATGCCCTGAAAATTGCTTGCCTTTCCTCGTGTGAAAATTTTTCAAAGCATTTCTTCCTACATTTGCAACTATCTTTCAACGACTTTTCGGGTACTGTTTTACCTTTTATTGTTGTGTAAGCTTTTCCTTTCATTTTCAAACTCTTCCTTCTATTTTTGTCCCAATTATTTGGATTGCGCTTCCGTTTCCTACTCTCCTCACCTACTTGCACCTTTTCCCTTCCTCTTCTTTTATTATGTTCATTATTTTGTGGCTTCAATGTATTGTCCATCATTTCGCCAGAATCTGCCGTAATGTGTGTTACTTCACCTAAAGTATTATCATTCTGATCAGAATCTGAATCATCGCTTTCATTCTCTTCTGGTTTATATTCATCATCAGAACTTCCTTCATAATCACCATCTATTTCATCGTTGCACATATTTTCTCTATAGGACACAGAGAACTGGTCCCTTGATCTTAACTGCAATTTATTTTGATTTTTAGGTACAGTACCGTTACTAGAATCTGCATTTCTCAAAACCAAAACTCTACAATGTTACTTACCGTAGTTCTCAACATAAACCAGAGGGGTTACCTGATGCTTTTCTATCCTCTGCTCTCTCTGAATGAGTGTCAGGATTACGAGTATAGACGGTATTATTCATGGATTCTGTAATAAAAATGGTACTGCTAATTGTAATTCTTAGGTGTAAGCAATTACCAATCCGTCCAGCCTAAATTATAATTTCATCACAAATCTTCCCTTTACTTGACATTTCTGCCTCACAACGCATTTTCACTAATTGTTTACCACGAGACAACATACTTGCACGCATAAAATCGACCGAAGCCCGGAATAAAAGCCTCTGTTGCAACTTGCAATAAACGAATTCTAGGTTAAGTATAGGTTGTCAATCGGCCAATGTACGCGATCTGTGACGCCATCATGCGGTAAAGTTTTATGATAAAAAGGCCAATGTCAACTTTGGCCCATTTAGAAGCAAAAGTAATTGTTCGTATCCGGGCCTATGTCTACATTGGCCCTTTTTACTACAAGAAATCTGTTCTATCACAAAACAACTTTGGCCTTTTAGTACTTTGTATCTGTTTTCCTATTGCATATAGACATTGGCCCTTTTTACACATATAAATTTAGCTGGAATGTAGTTCCGTAGTACGTATAGGCCAATATGCAAAATAATTGACATTGGCCCTTTTAGAACCAAGCCCCAGATATGTATGCCGATGACATGCAGGTATACTTATCTTTTCATATTAATAACGTACATAATGCCATTTCTAAATTAAATGAAGATTTGAGTTCCATATATAACGTTTGTACTCGCCATGCTTTGCTTTTAAATCCATCAAAATCCCAAGTTATTGTTTTTGGTAGAGACGCAAATAATTTGACTATCCCTTCCATCACCATTAACAACGATCGTATACCTATTGTTAGTGCCGCTTTTGGATCTCATCTCACAAAAGCGATGCGCTGAGTAATTATTCACATCTCACAGGCCACATCTTCAACTTTCACAAATTTACCGTCTTAGCAAATGAAACCAATACCTACAAAAGAAGATTCTTGGAAATGTGCCACATCCAGAACAACATGGAGATTTGTGTTAACGAGAAAACGGACATCAATGCCCTCAGCACAATCTACACTTTTTTATTATCGCAACCCTACACCAAAAAGAAAAAGAAGGTCACAAATACGTTTTTTGAACAACTTCCTACATAACGCAAGTCCTGTCACCTCCTATCATAACGTCCTTCTTTCAGTTTGGGAAAAAATAGTTCTAAATTTTCAATTAATCTTACACCTAAAATTCTTCAATTCAATTCAGTCTTGGTTAGTAAATGACTACCAATGCAACCATTTTGTTCTGTTAGGCCCGTTTGTAACGATACAATAATAATGTACAATATTTTGTACATTTTCTATCTGAACAGTTTTTTGAATGCGTGTCACGTTGCCCAGTATCATCGCTGTATGCAACACCGGCCAAATTCTGCCCAGTTTTTAAATGAAAACATGCGCACTGAATATCGTAGTCAGTAATATTTATGAAGAAAGGTTGGTACAACTAAGATTCAAGTCTAATGTCAAATGGATCAGCTGTTGTTATCCTTGTAAAAGTGTTGGATTATATTTCATTAAAAAAATGTCAGATAATAGCGATAGCGACCTAGGGGTTAAATCAGCTGCTGCTGCTTTGTTTATTGCAGTAAGTAGTACAATTGCTGACCATATTCACACACCTATAAAGTGGCGAAACACAAGGAAATGGATTATGAAAAGACAGGAGGGAAAAGGCATGAGCTCGCCGAATGCTTGAGAGCGCATTCGGTATACTAGCAAATCGCTTCAGAGTTTTGCTTAACCCTATAAATTTATCTGTGGATAAAGTAGAATTAATTACTCTATCGTGTGCTATTTTGCATAATTTTTTAGCTAGTCACAATCCTGCATACATCACTTCCGAGGGTGTTGTTCATAATGAGGTCAATATCGAGCCTATTAATTGTAGATTATCAGGAAACAGAAGCAGTACCCTAGCACGAGATATTCATGAC
>NW_022170249.1:227653-266184 GCF_008802855.1 Photinus pyralis
TTCGCCCCCGCCCGTTTCGCCCCCGCCGTTTCATCCCCAGCCGGTTCGCCCCTAAACCGTTTCGCCCCCGAACCGTTTCGCCCCCAGAGTTGTACCCCTACATTTAACCATTTGCCCGACACGTTAAAACTGTATACTTAAACGGGCAGAACGTGCCCACTGGACCCAGTGCATTTTCATTGCTTGTATTCATCTATTAATTGCGTACCTACTGAAATTATTGAATTGTTTATAAATAAGCACAATGATCAGCAAGAATTGTAATGGCTCATATTGAAAATTTGTAATTTTGGACACCGAATATGTTGCATAATTGACACCAAACTTTAATTGCTCTGTAATCAGAGTAATTATATATTCATGACTGCGAATTTGAAAATTTTAGAAAGTGTATACACTCTTTCTAATGACTGGCCTAATGACCGAAATTAATTATGTAAACATTCTTCTCATTGTTGTACGCAAAATTTGTGATTTTAGAGAGCAAATATGCTTATAATTAATACTAAACTTTAATTTCTTTGTAATTACGTCTTCCACAACCATTAAGTACCTGAAATATTGATAATCGACATTCGAAAATGCTATAAAAGCCAGTAATAAGTATTGTCCAATCATTTGTATTGTGTGTTTCGTGACGGCTCGTTTAGTCATCTCGTATTGATAGCAATGGCGGACCACGTTTTATCAAAGCGAAATAAGAACAAACTTGTCCATGAAAACCACATTTACGTTTTCTCCAAAAAACAAAAAATGGAGAACATGGGATATGGGTGTGCGAACTCCGATCAAGCTGCAAGGGTCGAGTATGGACAAACGGAAAAGATGGTGAAGTGGTGAAAACAGTTACGCATCATAACCATGCAGCACAAGCTGCCAGGCCAGCAGCCATTCGATTGGTTACGACGGTAAAGGAGCGTGCCGCAACGACACAGGAGAGCCCACATCAAATTATAGCAAATGTCATCCCACAAGCTCACGCAGATGTTGCTGCAATCATGCCAAAAAAGGATGCATTGAAGAAAACGATCCGCAGAGCCAGACGAGATGAAGAAGCACCTGCGCTTCCAAGAAATATGCAAGAATTGGTGATTCCCCGAGGTTTTAGTGAAATCGTTATTGATGGTGAAGTGCAACAGTTTCTAATGTACGATTCGGAGAATCAACTGATGCCAGGAAGGATCCTCATCTTTTCAACCAGAAGCAACCTTCATCTTTTGGCCCAAAGTCAAGAATGGTTTGCAGATGGCACGTTCAGTACCGCACCAGCTATTTTTGAACAACTTTACACCCTCCACGCCATCAAAAACAGTGCCGTTGTTCCGCTAGTGTACGCTCTCTTACCGAATAAAACAAGAGCTACGTATGTTACATTTTTACAACAATTGAAACGTTTGCAACCTGGACTGCAACCAACTCAACTCATGACGGATTTCGAACTCGCTGCCATGCAAGCATTTGAATTGGAGTTTCCAGGTATTTTAAAGACTGGATGTTTTTTCCATTTATCGCAATCCGTTTGGAGAAAGGTGCAAAGTGAAGGCCCCAAAGCTCGCTACGAGAATGACCATGAGTTCGCTCGATGGATTAGAATGATTCCTGCTTTGGCGTTTGTTCCTGAACATAACGTAAGCGACTCATTCACCGAATTACTTGAAACCGAAGGATTTCCTGAAGAGGCTGTACCCATAGCGAATTATTTCGAAGACACATATATTGGTCGAAGACTACGTCGTGGGCGTCAAATTCCACTATTTCCAACTCAAATTTGGAATGTTTATCAGCGCACTCTTAACGACCAACATCGCACAAATAATCACGTGGAGGGATGGCACCGCGCTTTTCAAGAAACTTGTGGGTCCCAATTTCCAAATATTTTTCGTTTTATTGAATGTTTGCGGAAGCAGCAAGGTATTCATAATTACGAAATAATACAATCCATTGCAGGAAATCAAGGAAATCCAAGAAACAAGAAGTATGTTGCAATATCAGCTCGAATCAAAAGAATCGTTGAAGATTTTGAAGATCGCCATCTTACCGATTATTTGCATGGGATAGCGTACAACTTCGAATTTTGAAATTGTTCCGATTGTACAGCGAAATATGTTAAGATATCTTATTTTTATATTTATATGTAACCTGCTAAAACAATAAAAATAAAATTCTTGCTGATCATTGTGCTTATTTATAAACAATTCAATAATTTCAGTAGGTACGCAATTAATAGATGAATACAAGCAATGAAAATGCACAGGGTCCAGTGGGCACGTTCTGCCCGTTCAAGTATACAGTTTTAACGTGTCGGGCCAATGGTTAAATGTAGGGGTACAACTCTGGGGGCGAAATGGTTCGGGGGCGAAACGGTTTAGGGGCGAACCGGCTGGGGATGAAAGGGCGGGGGCGAAACGGTCGGGGGCGAAACGGCGGGGGCGAAACGTCCGTACCCGCTGATATCATAAGCTGAACTGGTGCCTCTGTTTTCACCCAAGGTTCCAAATCTTCCCGTTCTAGAATGTGTTTGATCAGGGATTTGCTCGAATGTACATGCTACTTGCTGCTCTCCTTCTCTATCAATTATAATGCTATGCAACAGGCATATACATTTAATAAGTTTATCGGCAGATTCGGGATTTACTTCAATTGATTTTTGTAATAATCTCCATTTGGCACTCATAATTCCGAATGCACATTCAACAACTTGTCTTGCTCGAGACAAACGCTCATTAAAAATTATTTCTGAAGGTCCTAATTTTAATACTGGAAAAGGTCTCATTAAATAAGTTTTGAGTGGATAAGCTTCATCTCCCAAAAGAACATGAGGTACTTTAATATTTGTTCCCGGCAGTGGACAATGTCTTGTAACACCTAATCCTCCGTTTTCAAGCTTTTGGCAAAGATTTGAATGCGAAAAAATACCACCGTCAATTTCTTTACCATACGCTCCCACATCAATTGCTATAAATTTGTAGTTTGGTCCAGCAACGGCTTGTAAAACAATTGAGAAGTATTGTTTATAGTTCCGATACATGCTTCCGGAGTGCTTTGGATTCTGTATGCGTATGTGTTTCCCGTCTATGCATCCAACGCAGTTTGGATATTTCCACTTATTCCAAAATTCTTCAGATATAGACTGCATGTCTTCATTTTTCGGAAATGGCATATGTACAGTACCCAACTTGTCCCAAATAGCATCACACGTTTCATAAACAATTCTACCCACCGTGACGTCTGATATTCGAAACGAATACCCCAATGTCTTGAACGAGGAGCCTGTTGCCAAATATCTAAAAAAAACGTTATTAATTGTAACGATTTTTTTTTAGTTGATGAAGTAAAATCAAAATGGAGGGGGCTGCGAGACACATTTCGAAAGGAATTCAACAAGTCGAAAAAACAGAAATCTGGAGATGGTGCAGAATCGGTAGTTACCTCCAAATGGCCATATTATAAAATACTGTTGTTTTTATCTAAAACTGTTGAACGACGTAAACTGCATGGAAATATATCTCCGCAAAAGGAAAACAATGACAACTCTTCTTCCGAGACAGAATCGACATTGGAAGCTGCAGACAATGCATACTCTGACACTCAATCCACCATTCAAGAGTCATCACAGCAAATTGTAAATACAGATATTCACCAGCCATCCACATCTGGTAACAAGGTAACAAGTACATTCAATACACCTAGTAGTTCAACTTTGCAAAGTAAGAAAAACACAAACAATCGTCTAAAATATGCTAAGAATTCCGAGACAAATTCAATGGACGAAAAGTTCCTCGAAATAGAAAGAGCCAAATTGGAAATATTGTCTCAACATAAAAATAGAGAAGGCGGTGATAGTGAACACCAATTCCTACTAAGTCTCCTGCCATTTTTAAAGGCTGTACCTCACAATCGACAAATGTTGGTGAGAAGTAAGTTGCAGCAAGTATTTCTTGAGGAAGAACAATTATCTACAAGACACACGCCCGGAGCAACATATCGTTCCAATGAAACAATTACAACACCGTTGCCTTCCCCAATGTTTACACGGACACCGATTCCTCCAGAGCGTCATTCTATTGTAATGACTTAACACCACATCGTTCTTCATCTTTGAAAAATACAGTATCTTCCGGGGTCTCACAATATTCAAGTGAAATAAGAGAAGATGTTTCCTATCAACAGCCGTTGTCCATTCAGAACTATGTTTCTCACTTCAGCGCATAAAACAATGTATTTCTTTTCTTTGTATTTTTAAATAATATAATTCAAAATGTTGCAACTACTGTATTTATAACTTACCTTATAGTCACACTCAATCGTTCTTCTGGCGAAATGGTCTCACGGAAATTCGACATTTTTTTTATTGGTTCCCTTATGGCATCTAAAATATAGTTAAATGTATCCTGATTCATGCGATAGTAATCAAAAAACTTTTTCTCGTCCTTCTTCAAATCATCATATAAATGATGAAATTCTCCGAATTCTTTTCGTTTTACTAATATGTCATTAACCCAACACTTTTTTCTTTTTAATTTTAATCGCCGTCTAACAAGATAATTATTTTCCAAAAGAAAATGATCCATATTATTAATAATTATAGTATGCTTATTTGATAAATCATCACTACATACGACTGACTTCGTACAATGCGAAAACTTGTCTAGTGGACGATACACATTATGCGAAATCTGACGAAATTATTCGTCCGATTTCTGACGAAAACGCATCCAAAGGACGACCGGCCTTATCGTGCTAACGGACGGACAGACATCACAAAATTATAAACTCGCTAGAAGCTGGTTAAT
Organism: Photinus pyralis; assembly: GCF_008802855.1. Classification (NCBI taxonomy): domain Eukaryota; kingdom Metazoa; phylum Arthropoda; class Insecta; order Coleoptera; family Lampyridae; genus Photinus; species Photinus pyralis. The sequence continues at coordinate 232,447 of NW_022170249.1, forward strand.
AACCAGTGGTCAATTAGAAAAACAGCCAAACTGTACAATGTACTGTAACGTTTCCGTTTACATTTAAATTAAAATTCCCGCTAGATATGAAAATTTAAACTCAAGGTAACCAACAATAAGAATTTTGATAAAGGTAACTGGTAAGGGTCAAGGGGTTATCGAATGTGGAGGGATAGACGTGATTGAGCGTAAGAAAAATGGTTGTTAGAGGATGAATGATTGAATGAATCCCAGAATATTGTTGTACCTAATCCTGTAAGAAATTCAAAATTAATACCCATATACGCCTGCCGTACTCGGTTAAGTACAGTCAATTTTTGCTTATAACGACATCTCTCGTTAAGTAATCGCACTTGTTAAGCGCAAAACAAATCCATTAGATGCCAATTGAAAACTGTAAATCCTAGAAACTATACCAGGGTATGTTTTAATACAGTGATCTACTTGACAATTTGTGATTTGGTTTGGTGCGTGTAGTGCTGGTAAATACATTTTATTTTGCTTTTTGAATAAATTCTATCAAATACTTACCAACTATGTATATTATGCAGCATAAGCATACCTGCGGTAATAACCTGCTCACCTGAGCGACTTCAAACAAGTGTACTCGCACGAGTACAATGGGCTGTAGTGTAATAGTATTTGTATGGTACATTGTTGCAGTCATGGATGCAATATGCACAACAAGTTTCTTCGGACGGAAGAAGTTTGATGCCCTGCCGCAAGCACTTGATGATGTGGATGATTTTGATGGCGCAGTAGATATTGTAGTACTACCCCCAGCTCCCGATGTACTAACAGACGAGGAGGATTTTGACGATAACGATTTGACTAATACTGCTATTCCTAAAGATGTTCCTGGTTCCGTGGAACTTCATTTTATTGCCGAAGAAGGGGATGCCAATATAGAAGCGGAAAGTGATTGGAGTGATAGCGACGATGAACCGCTTGCTGCAAAGCGTCCTAGGAAAGCAGCAAAAATTGTCACAAAAAACTGGAAAAAATGTGAACCAGTGTACACAAACCTGGTCGGCTCGTTAGCCGGCGGAGCCAAACAAAGAGAAAATAACGTAACGCAAGCACTTGAAGGACTAAATCCTTTAGAAATTTTTGAAAAGTTGGTAGACGATAAAGTGATTGCACACATAGTTTATCAAAGTAATTTGTATGCACAGCAAAGTAACCGACATACATTTTCTGTAAATAGTGAAGATATGAGAACTTTCATCGGTATTCTTCTTTTTTCGGGATACCATAAATTGCCCAGAGAACGGTTGTACTGGTCATCAGATGAAGACATGGGCGTACCATTTGTATCAGAATGTATGGCTCGTAATACTTACCTGCAAATAAAACGAAACATCCACCTCGCTGATAATTCAAAACTGGACAAGCAAGATAAACTCTTCAAAATCCGTCCATTTATGAATTTGATAAATTCAAAATTCCAACAGTGGGGAATATTCCATGCGACTCTCTCAATTGATGAGGCAATGGTGAGATATTTTGGAAGGCATTCACTCAAACAGTTTATAAAAGGAAAGCCTGTCCGGTTCGGGTTCAAGGAGTGGATGTTGTGTAGTGCAACTGGTTTTTGCTATGCGCTAGATGTTTATTGTGGAAAGAATTATGAAGGTCAAGGTGCATCTGGACTGGGGTTAGGTAGCAATGTAGTCCTTTCAATGTTAGATGTGATAAACCATCCAGAAGACCACTGCATATACTTTGATAATTTCTTTACGTCCATGCAACTTCTGGCGATTCTCAAAGACAAGGAATTTAGATGTTCAGGCACAATAAGAGATAATCGTCTTTTGCAGTGCCCCTTAGAAAGGTCCAAAAGCTTGCAAAAAAAGGAAAGAGGTTTTTACGACTATCGTTTTGAAACTAAACATGAAATACTGATTGTAAAATGGAAAGACAACAAACATGGGGAGTAATTTTGATACTGTTTTACCACTGAATAAAGTTAAGAGGTGGTCAAGAACAAAAAAAGAAATGGTCACCGTAAACCAACCAAACGTGTATAAATCATATAACGCAGGAATGGGCGGTGTAGACCTGACTGACCAGTCCGTCAATACTTACCGTATCGGCATGAATGGTAAAAAGTGGTGGTGGGTGATATTCACTCAAATACTGGATGTTTGTGTCACCAACACATGGAAACTTTACAATTTGGCGAATGAAGAGAATAAAATGGATCAGTTGGAGGTGACAAGATATATTGCAAGACATTATATTCGATCAGCAGTTTCGAGAAGAGCTGGTGGTAGATCAAACGCTCCAAGACCTAGTGTTACGACACCAGCTAGCATCATCCATGACAACATCCGACACTTTCCAAAGAAATTAGAGAAGCAACTTAGATGCAGTGTTTGTCATGCCAGAATAAGATGGTGCTGTAAAAAGTGTCAAGTGACAATATGTATTGAAAGGGAATGTTTTGAAATATATCATACTAAGTAATACATTTTTTTTAAATTACACTTAGTAGTGCCCAGTGTACTCAATCGAGTACATATGTTTTTTTTGTTAGTAATAATTACAAGTTTGTTTTGGTGGTCATTATATATTCGTATTAATGCAGTTATCTAAAAAAATTAGTTGTGTGAATTTTTTTTACCACGGTTTGCATTTGGGCATATATGGGTTAAATTGATTGATACATTTACTACATACATAAACTAAATTTTAGATCCATGCCATACATATGTGATATTTCAAATGTCTAAGTTCCAGTAAAATACATATCTGGGGCTTGGTTCTAAAAGGGCCAATATCAATAATGATGTATTCAAGAAAACTTGTTTTAAAGTTTTGTGCATAATTACTGCTCTTATGTAGGCGCTCTACTATTAGTAGTTAGTTGTTTTGTTGACTTAAAATGATTGCGCTTTTACTCTTTTGCCCTTAAGATAACATCATATTATGAAAACTAATTTTTTTGGAAAAAAAACTGACATTGGCCTTTTATGAATAAACAAAAAATGGAGGAAAAAAGACTTTGGCCTCTTTTCAAATTCTATATTTCTAAAAGTAACTTACTATACAACAAACATTTCATGTAACAAAATAAATTTCAGTACTAGTCGGCAAAATGATACTCTTCATCTTCGCTTCCACTGAATGTATCGGAGGCTGTTGGGGATATTGTTATAGTGTTAAGAAACTGAAGATAGTATGGTCTACTGCACTCATCAATATAGGGTAACTGGTCTCTCAAATGCTGCATTTTATTACTAGGAATACCCAAAGGTTTCGTGTTAATTGGCAATAGGGCGACACTTTCAGAATTTCTAGTTCTTTTCCTGAGCAATGTCACTGTTTTGAAAGGGTCATCGTCACTAAAAGAAGTTTTGTATTGTAGCAAACCAAGGAACTCGCTTGAGTATTGGATAACTCTTATTTTAGACCACACAATCTTTTCACCTAACGTGTTTGTTTTGGAATGCTGAAATTTTCCTGATAACAGTGACTTGAAGTTAAGGAATTCTTGTTGCTGCATTTCATGAACAAAAATAGGAGGTCTTCTAGAAATTGAACGGATCAAATTGGCCCAATCTCTGGGAATGTCTACTTTCACTGTGGTCAACTTTTTCGTTTTCTCAATCGCTGCATGGATAGTGTCCGCTTCCATGTGCGTATGCCCAGGCACCAAAAATTTATGATAGATGTTAATCTCTCTCCCTTCTCTTTTCATTTTTTCTACAATGGTAAGTAGCATCACTGAAACTAAAATGTTTCTATTTTGACCAGGACAACAGTCACTGTATAAAACTGCTTCAGTGATATTGGGAGGAATCTGATTCAGGTAGGTGTATAAACATGAAGCAATCTCTTGTCCACCTCTTTGAGCTATCGTCTCATTCCAGATATAGCATTTGGCAGAGTTAGTAACCCCCTGAGTTTCAAAAATGGTAAGATTAAGAGTCCATAATTTTCTCTTATAGAATGATATGCTGCTTTTTAAATAGGGGGTTGGTAAGCACTTCTGCAAATCGAAACTTATTACCAAAAGATGTGGATTTGTTTTACATGCAGCTTTGTCTTTCTTCTTTTTGTAAGCGAAATCAGCTAGAGCCAAGTGATCGTTTTTTTCCATTTCAATTTTTAGTTTTTCATTTTCTTCCTTGGCTGACTTTAAAAGAAGATCATACCTATCGCATGTAGCACAGGTGTCATTATAAGGGGTCTTAAAGGATATATTAAATTCTTCAACAAAAATTTTTCTATACATAGCTTCCTTTTTCGGTGTTACATTAATTTCTTGGCAGTATTCAAGATAAAGTTTATACATCTTTGAAACTGAAAGATCAGAAGATAGTAGATACTTTTTTGTAGTCTGCTCTCTTGAATAATGACTTTCACACACAGGAAACATTCGAATATGATGTCTTATTATGTCTTTGTCTTCTTCTTTTGTTTTAGGATGATTTCCATGTTTTCCTCTAGCATCGTCTGGACAAATCTGTGACTTAGAATTGCGCTTTTTCTCTACGATTATCCGTACTTTCTTTAATGATAGGTCAAGTGTTGATCTAAAAAAAGTTTGACAGACTTCAATTCTTTCTGTGTGCTTCTCGAAATAGTAAATTCTGGTGTAATGTCTCCTACTTTCTTCATTACTGCTTCTTAGCCTTTGTACTTTCTTCTTTATTTCTTGAATGTGATTGGCTATAAACTGATTTTGTGCCTCGTGTGATAGATTGTAAAATGCCCTGAAAATTGCTTGCCTTTCCTCGTGTGAAAATTTTTCAAAGCATTTCTTCCTACATTTGCAACTATCTTTCAACGACTTTTCGGGTACTGTTTTACCTTTTATTGTTGTGTAAGCTTTTCCTTTCATTTTCAAACTCTTCCTTCTATTTTTGTCCCAATTATTTGGATTGCGCTTCCGTTTCCTACTCTCCTCACCTACTTGCACCTTTTCCCTTCCTCTTCTTTTATTATGTTCATTATTTTGTGGCTTCAATGTATTGTCCATCATTTCGCCAGAATCTGCCGTAATGTGTGTTACTTCACCTAAAGTATTATCATTCTGATCAGAATCTGAATCATCGCTTTCATTCTCTTCTGGTTTATATTCATCATCAGAACTTCCTTCATAATCACCATCTATTTCATCGTTGCACATATTTTCTCTATAGGACACAGAGAACTGGTCCCTTGATCTTAACTGCAATTTATTTTGATTTTTAGGTACAGTACCGTTACTAGAATCTGCATTTCTCAAAACCAAAACTCTACAATGTTACTTACCGTAGTTCTCAACATAAACCAGAGGGGTTACCTGATGCTTTTCTATCCTCTGCTCTCTCTGAATGAGTGTCAGGATTACGAGTATAGACGGTATTATTCATGGATTCTGTAATAAAAATGGTACTGCTAATTGTAATTCTTAGGTGTAAGCAATTACCAATCCGTCCAGCCTAAATTATAATTTCATCACAAATCTTCCCTTTACTTGACATTTCTGCCTCACAACGCATTTTCACTAATTGTTTACCACGAGACAACATACTTGCACGCATAAAATCGACCGAAGCCCGGAATAAAAGCCTCTGTTGCAACTTGCAATAAACGAATTCTAGGTTAAGTATAGGTTGTCAATCGGCCAATGTACGCGATCTGTGACGCCATCATGCGGTAAAGTTTTATGATAAAAAGGCCAATGTCAACTTTGGCCCATTTAGAAGCAAAAGTAATTGTTCGTATCCGGGCCTATGTCTACATTGGCCCTTTTTACTACAAGAAATCTGTTCTATCACAAAACAACTTTGGCCTTTTAGTACTTTGTATCTGTTTTCCTATTGCATATAGACATTGGCCCTTTTTACACATATAAATTTAGCTGGAATGTAGTTCCGTAGTACGTATAGGCCAATATGCAAAATAATTGACATTGGCCCTTTTAGAACCAAGCCCCAGATATGTATGCCGATGACATGCAGGTATACTTATCTTTTCATATTAATAACGTACATAATGCCATTTCTAAATTAAATGAAGATTTGAGTTCCATATATAACGTTTGTACTCGCCATGCTTTGCTTTTAAATCCATCAAAATCCCAAGTTATTGTTTTTGGTAGAGACGCAAATAATTTGACTATCCCTTCCATCACCATTAACAACGATCGTATACCTATTGTTAGTGCCGCTTTTGGATCTCATCTCACAAAAGCGATGCGCTGAGTAATTATTCACATCTCACAGGCCACATCTTCAACTTTCACAAATTTACCGTCTTAGCAAATGAAACCAATACCTACAAAAGAAGATTCTTGGAAATGTGCCACATCCAGAACAACATGGAGATTTGTGTTAACGAGAAAACGGACATCAATGCCCTCAGCACAATCTACACTTTTTTATTATCGCAACCCTACACCAAAAAGAAAAAGAAGGTCACAAATACGTTTTTTGAACAACTTCCTACATAACGCAAGTCCTGTCACCTCCTATCATAACGTCCTTCTTTCAGTTTGGGAAAAAATAGTTCTAAATTTTCAATTAATCTTACACCTAAAATTCTTCAATTCAATTCAGTCTTGGTTAGTAAATGACTACCAATGCAACCATTTTGTTCTGTTAGGCCCGTTTGTAACGATACAATAATAATGTACAATATTTTGTACATTTTCTATCTGAACAGTTTTTTGAATGCGTGTCACGTTGCCCAGTATCATCGCTGTATGCAACACCGGCCAAATTCTGCCCAGTTTTTAAATGAAAACATGCGCACTGAATATCGTAGTCAGTAATATTTATGAAGAAAGGTTGGTACAACTAAGATTCAAGTCTAATGTCAAATGGATCAGCTGTTGTTATCCTTGTAAAAGTGTTGGATTATATTTCATTAAAAAAATGTCAGATAATAGCGATAGCGACCTAGGGGTTAAATCAGCTGCTGCTGCTTTGTTTATTGCAGTAAGTAGTACAATTGCTGACCATATTCACACACCTATAAAGTGGCGAAACACAAGGAAATGGATTATGAAAAGACAGGAGGGAAAAGGCATGAGCTCGCCGAATGCTTGAGAGCGCATTCGGTATACTAGCAAATCGCTTCAGAGTTTTGCTTAACCCTATAAATTTATCTGTGGATAAAGTAGAATTAATTACTCTATCGTGTGCTATTTTGCATAATTTTTTAGCTAGTCACAATCCTGCATACATCACTTCCGAGGGTGTTGTTCATAATGAGGTCAATATCGAGCCTATTAATTGTAGATTATCAGGAAACAGAAGCAGTACCCTAGCACGAGATATTCATGACGAATTTAAAATTTTTTTAATACTGTAGGCGCGAGGGAGTGGCAACACTACCAACAAAATTATGAAACATAACATGTAGCAATGAAAATGGATATTTATTGGAATTATATTACAACTTAAAAATTTGAAACATGTTTTTTTGATTGTTTTACTCTTTTGAATAGAAGTTTAGTAATTTCTTCCTCTACTTCAGCTGCAATGTCTTCATTCATTTCACAAAGCTTTGATGCTACAAAGCTTGCAAAAATACTATGCTTTGACTTTGTTTCTTCTTTTTTCAATCTTCGTTTATCTGCTATAACGTTAGTCAGGTTGTCCATTGTCCCTACAACCTTGCTCAGTATTTCTGGTTGCTCTTTTCTTTTATTTTTTGATGACGAACGGACCTATACTGTAGGTGCTGGTCTTTTAGGGGTACGGGTAAGTAAATTCAACGTCTCATCTTCATCAATCTCATACGTTTCTCTGAATGTATTATCCTTATCCTACAATAGAAAGTTTATAAAAAAGAAAGAAAGAAAGAATGTTTACTTGTGTTTGATCTATTTCTTCTGCTATTGTATCTTGCGCATCATCATCTATGATTGACGCTTGTGATTCTGATGATACATCATCGGGACTCTGTTAAGACAATTATTATTAACAGTGTCACGCAAATAGGAATACTTACGTAACTATCATAGGATTGACGAGGTGTTTGATGTTCTAACACAAATTTAATTTTGTCATAGTACCAGAGGCTTGGAGTATAACCCTGTAGAAAAATGTTGTTATTTAAAAGAGAAGCTTGGGTTTCAACGAACACTTACATCCTCCCCTGCGCCAGAACAATGTGATCGTTGTTGTTTACGATATTCTACCAAAGATGTAGTTTTTAAGGAGAGAAATTTGGTTTTCATTTCGCCAATGGTTACTTGTGGTTTCATTAATTGCAACTCTTTTCCGAGGGCCACGCTCCAAGCTAATTCGCTTTGTGCTGCAAGCAGCAGCGAAGTTCGCTACGAGCGAATTTGAACGGGCGTTGGATGATCCGACGCGCGTTTTTTATTAGCGTCAAAAACAATTCTATGAGAATATTCCACAGTCTGCACGAAACAGACTCCGCGCATCTGCGTCTAAAACAAATTATTTTGTTTTTGTCGCATTAACTTATGAACATCAGTTAATTTTGAAAGTAAGCTGGATGCAGTTTTAAAGTTAAAAGTTTCCATCAATTCTGCGTTGCGTTGAGGAATATCAATATTACTATTACTTTGAATTTGATATTGACGTTGAACTAAAATATTACTACATGCCTCAAGTTTATTTTTTATGACAAATAAATGTTACCTATATAATAATGCAGTGCTTTCATCCTCTTAACTTATTGATTTCGCATAAAATAGTATCATAATTAACATGAAAGGTACTTAATTTTTCTAACTTACTGTTAATAACGGCAAGATCCTTCCTGCAATCCTCATTGTCCTTATGTAAATTACCTAAAAAATGTTTCTCCTCAGATCCAAAGGATTCTACTGCTCTCTCTAAAGTCATCTTTTTCGCACCTCGCAAACTTCCGCATTATTTCTACACTTATTTTCACACACGCGTTCGCGAATCACTTAGCGGTGCTCCTTTTTCGTGGTCCTCGATGGTGTGGATGGCCGGGGTGGGAATCCGGGATCACCTAATCCTTTGCCGATTTCGCTCTTCTTCAGATCATTTTTTCCCAACCCTGCTGTTTCATTAATTATTTCCTCTCTTCTCCTGTTGACTTGGGAGTTGCACATCGTTCACTGTACGTACTATTTAACTTAATTTATCTAAAATATTTTTAACTGCTCATGAGCTTCGTTTTGGGTGGCAGGCTTCGATTTGGGTGGCAGGATCGCCATGTGGGGTAGGGATTATTTAGTGATAAGGCATTTGGGAAAGAGAATTTATTTCCAACTTCATTGGTTCGATGCAAGTTTTATACACTCCTTATTAGCAATCGTCGTCAAACCCGATGACCTGTCAAGTTAATGTCTGCGAGTTTGCCATCCTCGCTACTTACCTTGTCTACATTGCTGTAATAGCCAATTTCATTACATATCGGCGTATATCCTGGATATTGACTTTTACACAATCATACAGTTTAACAACCTCATATTATTACACTACACTGGTGCATTTTTATGTGGCTGCCACTTTGTGGATGGAAAAAGAGAAAATGGACCAGAATTTTTTTAACATAATTTGAATAAAATGTTCACATTCGCAAGCCCCGAGAAAAAGAAAATTAAATTGGATCAGAAAAAGTATGAATGCAATTCAATAAATGCATACATAGATGCTGTTAATACCTCAACCGTACAAGAACAAAATATTTTTATATTATATATATATATATATATATATATATATATATATATATATATATATATATATAGAAATTGAGAAACGCGGAAGTTGCAGTGCGATAATTTTGTGTGTAGTGTCGGTGGAAGCGCGCTAAAAAGACGAATTTTTTAGTGCAAGAATGGAGTAAATCGGCTGGTAAACAGCGGAGATACGATTTTTTGAAGTTTTGCGTGTTTTTGGTCGGAGATAAGGAGACCGCGTGGTTGCCAAATTCCAAGGGAGCTATCCGATAAGGTTGCGAGTGGTACCAAAAGGTAGGCCTTAGGTTTAGGAACGTAACCCGCACCGGGTCGCCCTTATCGGCCCACGCCCTCGGGCGCTGCCGACCTATCACTTTCCAGGCGATAGCGACTGATAGGTCGACAGGGGCGGAATGGGGTGCGATAGCCGGTCGGGACCGGTGGCGTTTGAATCGGGTGGAAAAGGCGAGTGTATAGACACCAGACTCGAGGGGGTGGGTTCAACCCCTGCGCGCGGGGTGCAAGTGCCTGCACGTGGTAGCAGGGTGCGGAAGTAGAAGGGTAGCACGCTCGGGAAAGGGGTCGGTGGAAAGCCCATAGTGTGCCAGAGTGGTGGAGGCTAGAACGAACCTTATCGGGTCGTGCGTGCGGAAGTGACAGTCCTATCAGCTCCCGTTAAGAGGAGGACTGATAGGCCAATATAGGCGGAACGGTTGATAGGATCGAGGCGGGAATAACGGCGTCGGGTTAGTGGTGCTTAGCGGCGTCTTTTGACACCCCACTCGGGGGGGTGTGAACTACCCCTGCGCGTAATAGGGGGCAAGTGATAGGACATAGTGTTGTGTAATATAGTAGCTTAGTTTAAGTTTAGCTTAGGATTACAGACAAGGGTTTAGTGGACATAGTAGGGTAGTTTGCGAGTGCGCGGAGTGAGTGATAATGTCGGACGCAGACGAGAGGTATGGGACGCCCATGGCCGGCAGACCCAGGCTTATGAGGTCACCAGTACTGTCTGTAAGCAGGAAGGAAGGATCCGGTGCAGAGGAGTTATCTGTACGCCCGGGAGCGAACTCTCGGATGGATGAGGTGGTTCCGGAGACCCCGTATGGTGCGACGATACAAAGGGGGAGGAGAACGGAGAGTAGGAAGAGGAACGACAGCTCCTCGACGGAGGAAGAAGTGTGGGAGGAGAAGTCTAGGCCTAAGAAGCTCAGACGGAGGACTGATGAGGGGGAGGATACGGTGCTGGTATCTCCCAAGTCGGCGGTTAGTGACCTGGGGGACATCAGGAAGCTACAGACGGAGGAGACCCTGATGGGAGGTGAAACTAGGCTGGCTATAGACGAAGCCATTCAGTTTATACGAGCCTCGACGAACACCCACACCAAGTTGAAGGAGACAATAAGGAAGATCGACGCCAGGTTTAGGGCGTTGGAGAACCATAGGGCTCTCATTGAGAGGAAGTGGAGTGCGTATGTGCGGGCGTTAAAGGTGGCAGCGGTGCAGGGGAAGACTGCGGTGGTAATGATACCTCAGATGAAAGTCGCGGCCCAGGGAACCACGAGACCGATCAAAGCAACCCAGGACATCGAGGTACAGACAAGCCCTCGTGCAACATACGCGGAGGCGACGGCGGCTCCAACGGCGGGATCCAGTGGAATGGCTAAGAGTAAGCGGGTAGAAATACGCGAGACGATGACCGAGTCAGAGGAGGAGAAGACAACTAAGGCCGTGAGGGAGATCAACAAGGCGAGGCAGAGGAGATCGAAACTGGTAAACAGGGCTTCCACGGGCGGAGATTCGGAGGAAACGGGAACGGAAAGGGACTGGACCCTGGTTGAGAAAAAGAGAAAGGGAAAGAGTAAACCTAGAGGCAGCGATAGCGAGGGGACTTCGTCGGCGGCGGCGGCGAGCATAAGACGGCGACCGAGATCGGAGGCAGTCCTGATAAAGCTTAAAGGGGGGAACGGGATGGAGGACATCCTAAGGAGAGTTAGGCAGGTCGATATGACGGGAGTCGACACGAAGATCGTGGGCATTACGAAGACGAAGACGTGTTATATAATATAATTGCCTCTCACATAATCGGATTGGTGAAACGTTATAAGAAGATGTTAGTGCCATTTTAAGGTTTTGTGAAAATCCATCTGCAGAGATTTCTACAGAACACCGTTTTTTTTAAACAATTTGAAGGAATGAAATTTATATCAAGATCCAACGCGTCATAAATTAAGCAATACTGTAACAACAAGGGTCCTAAAAGGAAATCCAACATTAATAGGAAAGTCTTGTTCTGCTTATTTTATGCATATACGTTTTCAATTAAAAATTTACCATAATCGGAAAAAACATTGCGTTTAAGCGACGTCGACTGCCAAGGGAGAGTAACGTATATGCGGAAAAACTAATCAACGATGTGCTGTTCCAAGCAGAGCTTGGGGAGCTCAATAAGTAGGTATACAAAAATTACATCGGAAAACAGTGCAGTTCCTCACGTGTTAATAGATTTGCAACCGATACAATTACAACCACAATCTAATAATTGGTATCCACCAGCAGCAAACAGTAATTACCAATTACATAATTTACAAAGACCTTCTAATAGTGCTACTTATAATGCGGGTTACAATCCGTCACATGAGGTTCATAATGATTCTTAACTCATACCGTACATATATTTTATAATGTAGGTATAAAATATGTATGTTTTTACTGTTGTTTTGTTTATTTTTCAATAATAAGAATTCTTTCCATTTTCGATTACTTTCGATGGTCTAAGTTACTTTTATGTTATGCTTTTTTCTAAAATGTATAATAAAATGTTTTATGTTCCTTTCTAGTGAGTGTGAATAAACGAATTAACAATAAATTCCCATTTTTCTCTTACCTTCATGTATTTCTTTTGTAGCACTTTATAAATGGCTTCACATGTTTCAGGAATGATTTGACTCAATGCTTGGGGAGATATTATAAGTGAAAAATTGTAGGTCTTGGTAGTTTCGCCCAGTAGCTAAAAATCTGAGCGGTGCAGTTAACCGTTCATGTGCAGTTATTGCAGTTCTCATGACTGTATCTTGACGTTTTATTAATGGTGTAACTAGATTCAAGAGTTCTGTATACGTATCTTCATCCATCCTGAGATAATTACGCGAATCATCTGGTTCCAATTTAAGTTCCTCTAGTAGGTTGATGTGTGAAAATGTTTGCCGTTTTAAAAGCCACCCCTTACTCCACACGCGACGGCGATTTTTTACTTTCTTGTTTTTTTTCTTTGACTATATGCGCACGCCACTGCCACAAGAGGCAATTCATTGTCGTTTAAAACATCGTGCGAACACCTCAGCACCCAGCTAAAAACTGTGATTCAAGTGAGGAGGGGTACCGCCCCGAAAGACTACCACAACAACAGCCGTCACAACAAGAGGGGGGGTCGCTGCAACCGAAGACTCTCAGGGAGCTGGCCCTAACCACCTACAGCAGCCTAAAACACATGGAGCCAGTACACCGGGCCAAGCTGCTGGAGGCAAGGATGAAGACGACTGAGTTAGAACGGCAGCTGGAGGCGGCGAAAAAGGATCAGAATTCTACGTATAGTCGTATATATGGAAAAACAATCTGTTAATCCAGACGGGTACGGTTCTTTCCTAGATGCCCTAAAAGTAGCATTTTCCTTATATTTATATTTAACCTAGAATATCCCAAAACGTATTCGACATCGTTAAAACTACTGCAGAGAATGCTGCTAAAAATTCACCCAGGCGCAGGATCAAAAGCTAAGCAAGTTACCGCCACCAGATGAAAAGTATTCAATTTTATAAACAATTTTAAAAAGTTGTGTTAACTAGTGAATGAGACAAACTATGTATATGAATCGGAGATGTTGTATGTAGGTATTAATAAATATATTATGTAAAGTATGTATTTTCCAAAATAAAAATTTTTAACTACATTATGCATGTATGCAAGACAATTTTTTTAAAAACCGGATTTAAAGAAATTTGCAAAAAGTTAATTTTTGAAGGATTTTGCCTTGGTTTGCCAAATTGGTTCAAACTATAGAGATGGCATTTTATGGTTTAAAATTTTATTCATCCGACAATCACATGTTGAAACTTTGCGAGCAGTACCTACTAAAATGTCAAGTACAAATCTTACCTGCGCAACTAAATCCAAATTCCTTTGTTTCGCTGCAGTTATAATTTTCGTTTCGCCATCTAAACTTTCAATGTGAATTTTGACAAATTCGTCTGCTCGCAGGGGTAGTTTTTGGTTTGAAAAATTCTGTTTAATGTGGTTAAAAGTACTCTCCACACTAGCTGAAGACCCAATCTTAGGAGCATACGGGTACACATTCTTCATAATTGCGGTCCAAAGAGGTAGTGTCGGGGCCAGTGGTAAAACGTCTTTTGCAAATTCGGGCAAAACTTGTTTGTTGGTTTCCGCGATCGCCTTCTTCATTAGGATCTGCTGCAATATTTGTCCGATACCCAATTTGCAAAGCGGTTGTCTTTTACAGTCTGGTGCTCAGGTTAATTTTCATCATCAGTTTCTCTTTTCTCGTGGCCAATAGTTTGATCGATTCTGAGATCTAGTTCCACCGTACCAGTAGCTAGTCTGTTTTTTAACCAATTTTTTTAATTTCACAAAGTTGTCGACCATTAGAGTTGTTTATTTATTTATTTATTTATTCATTTATTTTGCCTTTATTTTTGAGTGGGCGGGGTTTCAGCCAAGGCTGCTCTACCAACCCAACCCACTATACATTTACAAATATCCATGCCCGAACCCGGATTCGAACCAGGGACCCTAGCACCACAGTCCAGCTTCAACTGAACTGCGCCACACGGGCCGGCCCCTCTGTGTCTGAGAATGCCACTATAAATTGAATGAATGCACCAAAATATAGAAGATTTAAATACCTTTGACATTTCCTTCATATATGTCAGCATTATGGATGCATTTAATACTGTATTCGTAAGTAACTTCCTATTCATCCATGGAAACAACTTTTCATATTCTTTATAATAGGCTTTACTGGAGTTGGATTTTACACCTACCAACGTTTGTTTAGATTTTACAACAATCGTTTTAATGGACGGTGTATTATCGTTTTCAACGGAAATTGTTTAATTCACAAAGACGATGATTTTTATAAGCAAACGTCAAGTGACATTTCCATGGCAATCGTGAAATTACGAACACCCAGCCCACTTAATTAGACATGTATTCGAGTATAACGTCAATATCACTTCATTGTATTTCCTATTTTTAAATTATACTGCAGGTATAATAAAAAATACTATAAGATACACGTGTATAATTGGTCTTTAAGGCACTTGCAACGTTAAAGGCACTCCGCTTTGCGTCGTGCCCTTAAACTCGTTGCGCGTGCTTTAAAGACTTGATTATACACTTGTATCTTAATATACTATTACAGAAATTCCTAAATACGTATACATCTGAATTTTTCCAGTAATAAACAAAGAACGGAGAATAACCAATATTTCTTATAGAACACGATAAACTTTGCTCCTGCTTATAATAAAATAAAGTAACTAGAGTATCATCGTGCAAACGGGTACTCTTCAAATATCTGTTTTGCAACTCTTAAGGTCGACAGATTCGGTAAATCAGCAGGTTCATTTTCCTAATTCCATGTATTCTGATGCTAGTTGATTTTTAACCACGGAAGCACTCTTATTTTCTTTAGACATAGAAACTACGACTTGATTTCTTTTCGCCCCCGTTAGAAATCGTTTTAAGTTTGTTACCTATTTATGCTGTCGGCAATTGCGGCGAGGTAACTTACGTCCCGCGGCTAACTCTCGCGCGGGCGTGGTGGTTCAGAACGAACGCTAAATGGATGCTCGGGAGGCGCCAGGTCCTTATTCCTAGTGACTCTCCTGCCGGACCTACAGGAAGGGTATTGCCGCAATAAAAAAAGGAAAGAAAACAAAATTTGCGCCACTAATGGATATTTAATGTAAAATAAAAATAGTTAAATTCTTCCTCTATTCTCACAACTAACTAAACAAGCGTAAGGTAACTCGAAGCGGCTTTAAGTTTCGCGGTGACTAAAGGGACTTCTCCAAGAACCCCCTTGCCAACCAATACGCAATACCTTTGGTAATAATGACCAATGATTAGGACGGTCGAACCCTTGTAGGAAGCGCTGAAAGTAGTTCAGAGTTTTTCCGCAGGCTAATCGAACTTTTCGAGAGTAATTCAGTCAAGGCACCCCTTTCAGGTTTACTGAGTGTGGGAAGGTTTTACGTGCGCAACACCCGGCAAACCTCAAGGAAGTATCTTGGGAAATTGGTCTCTCACAGCGAAGGGGAAGCCTGGGGGGCTAATTTAGAGTTTGAACACAAAAAAGTAGTAGTTATTTTCCGTTTTTTTTCCGTTTCCTTTTTTTTTAAAAAAAAAATATGATTTAAACTTTTTTTTTTGATTGACTTATTGATTTAATGGAAACCAAATAAAGACTATTATTATTATTATTATTAAAATGTACGTCACGATTCCTAATTATACCTTAATATTGAAAGTATCCAAATTTTAAATGTAGGTATACGTCTATTACATGCACAAAGTAATAAAACGTGATATTGGTGAGCAATATTGGAGATTTCAAGCTCCGAGTTAATTTAATATTTCACAGCCGACTTTCTATGTTAAAAGTCAACCGTACACAAAATACCCTTAGAAAATTTTTTGTGTAGAATTTAATACTGAATACTTCTTGTAATAGGTCACTTTGTCATAAATATTGTATTTTGGGAGATAAACGTGAAAAACCAGTACCATCTACGGCACAACGGCGGCCATTTTGTTTTTTAAGTATAAGATTAATCTGCCACTAGTGGCTACTGTCCACCATCCAAATACTGATTCTGCATGTTATAAAGAAAGAGATTGATACCTATCCCATGCTTGTATCATCAAAAATCATGTACACTTGCAAGCCGACTATTTGGTTTTTTTTTTCTGTACAGGTTTTCAAAGGTCCAGCACGTCAACATACTCATTCCGCTGATTGGGGAGATATAGCAGCTAAGTCGATACAGCATTCGATGAAATGCATGGCGAATGATCAGTCGATGATTAACCCCTCCAAAATATACTTGCATGTTATAAAAACAATTCCAGCACATGGCGAAATTAACCGCCAAAGAACACCTAAAAAGAACCATTAGAAGGATTCAGGCTAAGAAGCTTTCCTTCTCCAGCTACAGTGTAAAGCATAAACGAACTGCCTGAGTCCTATCAAGAGCTAGATGGCCGTAAGTGGTTGCTTATGGATACGGGATCCCAACCGTCAATTCATTTTCGCATCGTTGGATGGTCTTCGACAACTATCAAAGAATTCATTTTTCATAATGGATGGAACCTTTGATGCGGTTCCTGGGATTACTTTGCAACTGTATACCATCCATTCAGGCATTGTAGGAACTGACAAGTTTTTGCCTTGTGTTTACGCTTGCATGATGCACAAAAACAAGGAGAGTTATATAACACTATTTAACTGTGTTAAAAAAGCAGTGAAGACTCAGTACAATAAGTTACTCGAACTCCTCTTCGTGGCAGTCGATTTCGAAAAAGCGGCGATATCAGCAATTAAGGAATGTTTTAAAGGAGCTGCTATTTCTGGTTGCTTATTCCATTTTTCGCAAATATTATGGCGGCGTTTACAGTCGATTGGCCTTCAATCCACATATCAAACCAAAGACGAACAGGAACTTAGAAGCTCATTCCATTCCCTCATTGCATTAGCATTCGTGCCAGTAGAGGACATCGAGAAGGTTTTCGACGATGTTGTAGATTCATGTGATGAGAGGGTACTCGAAAAATACGATACGGGAAATGTGAACTCTCTTGACGAATATTTCCCTCATATGTAATAAATGCCATTTACAGCGATAATTGCACTGTAGAAAGCGAAAGAGCCCTGCGATAATTGCACTGTCCATATCCATGGCAACTGGCAACTCCTTTGGACAATTTCACAATACACCGATAATTTATAAGTAGGTAACGTCAGTTTGACAAGTAATGCTTGTTCGGGAAATATTCCCCTAAATTACACTCGTGCATCAAAATAAACCTGATAATTTTTTATTCAAGCATGTTGTCAGTAAAAACTGCATTCGGTCATTTTCATATTTTGTTAAAAGAGCCCTCCACCTTCGGTGTCGGGCGGGGTGCGATTGTCTAACAACCTGGTGTGTGCTAGGTCTCTTACTTGGGTGTATAGGGCACTCGATCTGTGGCTTTACTATTATGAGCACGACGAAGTAGTAGCCGATGGCTTACCTATGATAGACTAAGTATTGCTTAGGGGCTTATTTATAGCCTACACACGATACACTTACAACGGTATGCTCTTGCGCATCTAGAGTGACGTCACGTGCGAACAAAACCACAGAATATAGAGCAAAATTTCGCTTCTTAGATCGACAAATCACACTGATTTTGTGTAGAGATCGTCGCGGCGGGTATTTCCTGTGATTTGGTGATCGTATGAAATAAACTCGAATCAAAAATATTGGCCCTAAACATGAAGTGCGGCTTTTTCAGTAAATATTATGTAATTAATGCCTTATTAAAAGATGGAATTTCTCTTCCGTTTCCATTTTATTTTGATTTTCATTATTACGTGGTAGTTTTAAAGTAGGGAAAGCATCAGGTTTCAAATGTCCGCTGTTTTTAAAAGTAGGTTTAATTAAGAAATCGTTCCCTTAGCGGTGCTTCAAAACGGCTGGCTTCAACATGTTCAGAGCAAATACAGGCTATGGAATTAAACAGCAATGGAAAGACTTAAATACACCACTTAATATTAATGTAACACCATTTTTCAAGTTAATTTTGTCATTACGACGACTTGCAACAATCCATTTTTGAGAAAAGTTTTCAATTTTCCGAAATCGAAAGTATTTTATTTCCGTTCGTTTTGTTTTTCTATTAGAATATTAGAATATTGAGCCACTACAGAACCTGGCATTTTGGAAATTTCACTAATGATTAATTAGCTATCAACAAATTAACGCTAAACCTCGTAGATACAAGATACTTATAAGTTGCAAAACTGTCACGCGTGACATGTGTACTACTAGATCGGTCCTGGCGTAAACATTTGAATTTTGGCGCCACATGTTCGCAGGTGACGTAATGCGCAGTAGAAAACGCGTTTGAGAAAAATAATGAGCATACCGTGTGTAAATGTATCGTTGCGCCTAACGATGTCGTTACACAGCGATTATCATTCGGCAACGACTTGCCCTATTCTGTACTCTACAATGGATCGTTTCGAAACAACAATATGGCGACAAATCTGTGGTTATTTTACGACAAGCCCTAGCCACTCGTTGAGTCGTTATAAGTACCTATAGCATATACACACCGGCAAGATGGTAAAAGAAAACTGATGCCATTTGCGGTACCTACTCTGTTTAACGTACCTAATCCGCCAAAAAGACTTGACACTCAACGTAAGAGCTATTATAAAGTACGAAAACATACTTGTATATGAATTTTGTACTTAACAATGATTTAATAGCGAAGAACCAGTGACAATCATAAGGAAGTCTCCCATACACATTCCAACGAGAGCAACAAATTCATGAAGATGAAAGTTGAATCTATGACAGCTTTTGAAAGGGATTGCGCACTTATGATGAAATGAAAATTTCCGGAGAAAGTAAACTTCGATAAACAGAAGACGATGTTTTTTGGTGAACTGGGAGACACAACTAAAACTGGAAACCACTTAACAGTAGTTGCTCTTAGAGGCCTGAATACCCGTTAAAACAGATAGTTGATTGCCATGTCACCGGACCGTCTACAAGGATCAGATATGAAAAGCCTAGTGCTAGGAGTAATCGATGCCGTAGAGAAGATTGGGTTAAATGTTTGTGCTATCGTGTCAGATATGGGTGGAAATAACAGAGGATTGTGGACCGAACTAGGTGTCAAAGTAACAAGATCTGAAAGAATAAACAGTTTTTCCTTCAATGAAAAGAGAATATTTGTATTTGCTGATGCACCACATTTGCTAAAAAAATGGAAACAGGCATTGCTCTCATCAACTGTTTATCTACCAAATAATGTAGTTGACAGTGAAAATTTACCTACTGATGTAATTAAAGGTAAATATGTCGCCGATTTGTATAAATTGAAGTTAAATAGTGGCACTGGATTCCGATTATTACATCACTTGTCAAATTGACATTATTAATCCAAATCAAACTAACATAGTTTTAACACACAATTTGGAAAATGTTCATAGGCTTGTATGTTATAGCATTGAATTTATAAGTATTCAATGGTTACAGCTGTTGTTTGTTAACGACAACATACAGAATAGACCCCTTAGGGCCGCGGCCGGTTGTTTAGGTGTTGGTTAACCAACAAACTAAAGTTTAAACTAGAGATTTAGAAATTTTACCGTTGTATAGGTTATAGTTACAGTAAAAGTACGGTTTAAAGTAAAGAAAGCATTAGTAACTTTAAACCACGGTCGAAGTACCGTTTAAACTCCAGATTACGGATTAGCGCAGTATTTTTATTAGATTTTTACAAACCACGACACATTCTGGAAGTGCACTATTATTTGTTAAAAATGGTTGAGGACATATATGATATATTTCATGACTTAATATCATGAAGCGCCTCGAAATATTACAACATTTAGAGTAAGACCGAATCATATGGAAATGTGGAACAATCAAGAATTTAGAATATCTAAAGGATCAGTCGAGATACTTCTACAGGGCAACACTTAGAATATCCAACAAACCAGTCAGTAGGCATTTAATATAATCATTGTGTTTACATGAAAATTTACTTGCAGAAACCATGCTGTTCAGCCGCTGCATCAATTACTAATTACACTAAGGTTTTATGCCACAGGCAATTTTATTATTGTAGCATCAGATTTTGGGGGTATCGATAAATCAACCACCTCTAGAATTATTATGAAGGTATCATCTGTAATTTCTGGTATTGCAAGAAAATACATCAAAATGCCTTCAAATGAAAATTTCCGAAGAGTTGCAAATGGCTTTCATAACTTAGCCAGGTTCCCTAATGTTGTTGGAGCTATTGATTGCACCCATATACGGATACACTCTCCAGGTGTGTAATTGTCGTTAAAATATATCATGTAATATTTATTATTGCTACAGGAGGAGATAATGCTGAACATTTTCGTAATAGGAAAGGCTGGTTTTCTTTAAATGTTCAAACAGTCTCTGACTCCAACTTAAAAATTTCTAATATAGTAGCAAGATGGCCTGGATCTGCTTCCGATAAAACAATTTTTGCCAACTCTCGAATAAAAGCAGAATTTGAAGAGGGGCGATATAGGAATGGTTTTTTAATTGGAGATTCTGGGTATACGCTTACAATATACAGGGTGACAATTTGAAAACTTACCACCCCCCATATCTTAGTAAATAAACGAGATATTTAAAAAAATCAAAATACGTGTCGGTAATTCGGAGGGGGAATCACAATGACATAGTTGGCGACGCACCCCCTCACACCCCCTGCGCCCTAGCCACCCCAACTTTTAAATCTTAAATAGTGACTCCCCATGTGTGATACGTCATTGGAAAGCTCTGAAAAAATGCTTTCCAACCATACCAAATAGCATTAGGTTAGTAATTATCGTGCAAATCAAAAAATAAACATGGAAAATCGTATTTAACTTGAACTTCCAAAGCCGACTTGACAGCAACTCATTTTTGATCGCCAGTTATAATCTATTCTCAAACTCTTGTCGAACCTTTTCAAATGTTGGTTTTGCAATATTTCGACATTCTTGAATTATTCTCCGTCTTAGTTCGTCTATGTTCGCCGGTTGCGTTTTAAATACGACAGATTTCAAATGTATCATTATTAGCTTATTTTTTGATTTGCACGTACGGCCTCAAACATACAATAAGAAATTGCAACTGAAATTATTAGTGAATTAAATCTTATAGACTTCATGCATTACTACCTTCATCAATCACTACATTATTTGGTGCAAAATTAAGTGCCTCTGGAGGTGTGAAAGGAGTGTCTGCAAGTATGAAGAATTATACATTTTGATTGGTATCATACATCCCATTACCTTCAGTAATTGCAGTATCATTCGCTGTGTAATTATGATCCTGTGACAGTGAACACGGAACTGCATCACTGCAACACCACCACCAGTCTTGTAGCGTTCACATTTTTCTGCAGCATATTTTTTTCGTGCACCTTTATTTAAGTTTTCCCATTTTCCTTTTAAATTTTTTACAGTACGCTTAATTGGTTTAATGGATAATTCAATAAACTCTATTGCAATTTGTTGCCACATCTTTTCCTTGTCCTTCCACATCACAGCATCACTTTTTTGGACTCGATTATGTGCTTATATTTTTTTTACGAAGTTTACTAAAGCATCTACCTCTTCATTGCTAAAGTTTCCTAATCTTGAATTTTATTTGTCTTCCATCACTTTTTTCACTAAATAATTAGGGATACAACTCTAGTAAACAAAAAAAGAATAGTGTCTAACCTTAAAATTGTAGTATCCCTAACGTCGAATCAGCTGTAAAAATGTCGCCACATTCGAAATACGTATCGTACGATGTTATGACGGAGGAGCAAAAATGCTATAATTTCCTCGTATCGCAATCCTTCCAAGAAGTAACCTTCAATTAGATTTCTTAGTGGGTTATCCATGCTTGCTGTAAGAATACTCCTTTTAAAAATAACGGGAAAATGTTGGAACAGGGTAAACGATAAAGTCAAGTAATAGAATATTGCGCGCGTACAGTAAAATAACGGAGGCCTTAGCGTTTATCGATTTCCGCTGTGTGCCTGTAGGCTTTTTAATGACGGGTATCAGTTCCCAAAATATTATATGAATGAAAAATATTAAGGCGGTAGGGTCCTTACCATCACAGGTTTGCAGAACCAGCTTAGACACACGACACGCCGAATAACTAAAACACCAAGTTTGTCGGAAAAACTGATGCGTTCAGCGCTGTTTACTTCATGTCTAAACATCTCGCAACTGCAACTTCGCAATTGCAAGTTCACATCTCGCCATTTACGCTTATTTTAAATTGTTTAGTGGCACCCAGAGCTTCCGTAAATTCAGCTGTTATTACGACTTTCAATTACTTTGGGTGCGGTCGAAAACTTACTGCAAATGCATTGTTTGCCGAGAATACATAAATAAGTGGTCATAAATTTACTGACGCTTACTACATTTACTTCAACTTTAGTGAATAATTTAAAGTACGCATGCGTCAATTTTTACACCTTTTACTGTAAATGCTTCTCGAAAATAGGTGGTAAAACGACAGTAAACAAAACAGCTGATCAGTTTAAAATGGAGTTAACCTTAATTGATGCTGATACTAATAAAGAATTTAAGTTGTTCCTGAATGAAGAGGATTACAATAAGGCCGTTAATGGTAATATGCTTCAAATTACTTTGAAATTCCTAAAATGTGTTTGTAATTTACTTTTTTAGATGTCACATTTGCAACAGTACTTTTACAACATGCAATAATTAACAGTAAAGCCTCTTCTACTGTTCCCGGGAATAAGAATCCAACACGCCAATCATTGGATACTGATACTGAAACATTAGGAATTAACTGTTCACAGGAATTACCGAATGACAGTGAAGACGTACTGTTGTCCCCATCAAGTGACAATCTACTGTTGTCCCCAGCCAGTAACAATCCGTTGTCCCCATCAAGTGACAATCTATCGATACCGATTAATGAAAATGATTCGGAAAATACAGAAGGTATTGTAAAATGTATTCTATATTGAAGTAATACTTTTCGTAAATTGTAGATATTTCTGGCCGTTGGTCACACGAGGGAATATTATTATTGCTGGATGTATATCATACAAAATCAGATTTGTTGGTAAAGGGTAAAATAAAACAGAAACTGTTTTGGGAGCAGATTGCTTCTTTAATTAATAAAAAGGGATATAATGTAACAGCAAAGCAGTGCCAAACAAAACTTGCTACCCTTAAGCGACAATACAAAAAAATTAAGGACTACAATAACACTTCAGGCAACGATAGAAAGGAGTGGATTTACACAGAAGTATGTACAGTTTATTCTTATACTATGTAGTTTAGTGATATTTTAGAAAATGGATGAACTATTTGGCAATAAACCGTGGGTTGAACCTGTAGCAACAGCATCCTCTTCTCAAAACCCAGAACCATCACTTAACTTGCCTGCGACGATGCCTTCTACACCGACAAGACCTAGTCTATCAAACACACCCCAAAGTAGGTGCTTATTGTTTACATGTAAATTATTCATATCTTATTATTTAGAGACCAACTCAAAAAAAGTAGTCGACATTCTTACGAAAATTCGAGAGGACCGGGAAAGACACCACAGTGAAAGAATGGCCAAAAGCTCGGAAGCAATTGCTTTATTAAAACTCTTGGTCGAACAAATTGCAAAATAAAAATGAAAAATTTGTAGATATTTATTATAATAAAAGTGTTTTGATGTTTTACAGTGCATAAGAGTATTGTTATATTGTCAAATGTCATATGTCTTCACGGGTAGGTAATGCAGCAGCAATTGCATCACGTTTTTGTTTAGCCAATGCCTTTTCGTTTGTATCTACATTGCCATTAACTCCACATTGAGTGTTATTCTTATCGGATGTATGCAACGCTAAAGGTTGAAACTGATCATTTTTTAAAAGGCAAATATTATGTATAACACAGCATGCAATAATGTATTGTGGAATAAGGTCAGTTCTGATCATGGGAAGATTATCTAATAATCTTCTCATTCTTCCCTTAAGAAGTCCAAATGATCTTTCAATTACCATTCTGGTGGACGAGTGACAATAATTGTAGTTTTTTTGAGCTCGAGTTAGGTGACCATTGTCTTTGTAAGGCACCATCATATGCGTATGCAACATATACGCAGCATCTCCTAGTAAGTGTACATCACCAGGAAATTTGGCAGCACTCTTTAAATACTCTGCTACTTCGGATTTCATAAAAACCCTTTGGTCATGCACTGCACCAGGATACCCTGCATAGCAGTGTATAAACATTCCTTTTTCATCACAGACACCCTGGAAAATATCTATTATATTGCTTTGTAGCCAAATATGCAACAACCTGTAATTGTATCGAATGTATTCCTTTTCGGTTCACATATGCCTCTGGATGCTCTTTTGGAGCTGTAATTGAGATGTGTGTGCCGTCAATTGCACCGATTACACCTGGAAAACCAGACATATTTTTAAATGCTGCTACACTTGCAGTAATTTTTTCAGTTGTTGGCCACATAATGAAACTGTGTGAATAGTTGTACAAAATTCTAACTACGTTCCTCACACATACTATTGCAGTAGCTTTCCCAACACCGAAACGATCACATACTGATCTAAAATAGGTTAGCATGAGTATATAAATTTATCATATCAACATGTCCAACCTATAAGAATCGGGAGTTCCCAGAACCCATAACGTTATAAGAAGTTGCTTTTCAGCTGGTATCGCAGGTCGTCCTGGTTTTACCGTTCTTTCTCTAATTTTGTCCGCTATTAATTCTAAAATAACTTCAAAGGTTCTCCTTTGCATTCTGTAAATGTAAAAACATCAATAAATCAATAGCTACTTTATACAAAATAAGAATAATGGCACACCAACCGGTTCTGGCTTTTGCTATCGGAGATGTAATTCTCTTACCTAAAATGTGATTGAAATTGTGAATCTCCATATAAGTGTACCACATTTTCCACATAATTTTCAATTCTAGGAGTAGCTTCCTTTCTCTTGTACCGTGTATTTGCGGTAATTGCAAAAAGCTCTTCATCTGAACTACTAGAATCATCTATGATTTCTAATAAATTATTTATTACCACAATTTTTAAAACATTCGTATCCATTTTCATGAATAGAAATAGAAAGTGAATGATGAATGATAGATATTGAAGGTTATGGTAAGATCACAAATGCACAGTTTACTGAAAGCTGGTCTAAATTTCAAAACGTACAAATTGTAATATCAGTAAAAGCAAATAAAAAACCCCTTTACTGCGGTTACGCTGCTAGCTTTGCTGTATTTTTACGTAGTAAGTTTTCGACCGCACCCTTTATGTTCTGAAAGTATATCGTATTCAGCAAAATATTTAGTTCGACGCACACCTACTTGACAATGGTAACGGTAAGTTATCTTTCAGATCGTGTTACAATTTAAGCTTTTATCAGTATTAGTCAGCGTCTGCATCTTACGTTTTTCATTCATAAGAGCAACAGTCTGTATCTGTAGCTAATGTTGACGTCGAATTTTGTTATTAATTGCATTTATATTATTTGATTATGATTGATTACATTTTGTGACGGTTTTTTTCGAAACCGTATAAATTGCTTATTTGGTTAAGAATTCAGTAGTTTTTTTGAGATTGTATTTCAGGCTTTAACGTTCTAATTTTCCTTGCGCTTAATTTTCACTCCGTGACAGCATATTCATTGCATTGTGACATTTAAATGTTATCACTGCTTATCCCCTTCTATGTATGTTTTTCTCCTTGTCCTGCAATTCAAAGTTGGAATCTTTAAAGTTTTTAAATATTTGGGTCACCTGAGATTGATTAGGGGAACCCCGCTTTTATACATTTCCCCAGAAAAAGTGAAAGTCTTCTTCTCTTCCTGTTGCAACTCTCGTGCAAGATTGAAGTGTGGTTAGCTGTATTCTAATTAAAATTTATCCAACTCATCGTGAGGATTATTTAAGAAGAAGGCTCCTTTTGAAGCTGGAATTATTAGTTGGCAATTTGGGTTCTGCTATTATTGGACCAGCGTTCATTTTCGCATTTGGGCGGATTATTGAAGCGTTAAGTGGATAAAGGTGTCATGTAACATTGAGATAAAGTTGAGAAAATTAAAGTTAAAGTTTTTAACTTGGTACTTTTTTATGATTGCAAGACAAAATCCGGCTTACCTCAATACGTGTCGCATTCAGGAATATATCTTTTAGGCTTCAATCAAATATGAATTTTTTTTATTTATTTCTATTTTAAAGGGTAATTTTGTACATGACACCTTTATCCAATATTAGTCACACTTATTTAGACATGGAGAAAAGTAATACATATATTGTGTAAACGAAAAATTTTATTCTGCCAATTTTTAAAGAAAACAATAAAAGTTAAGATTAAATATATAGATTAGTTTGTCTTTCTGGCCTTTTTCTTAGATTTTTCCGTGGTATGGGATTTCTCGTGTTTGTCAAAAATTTTTTCATAGTACCAGCGATACTCTTCCTTAACAAACTTTACTTGCTCTTTTAAGTTCCCTATCTTTTCGTTTGAAAGGCTTCCTCTATTTCCTTGAACCCTTGTTAAATTTACATGTTGTGGTTCAACAAGTTTGTGGGCCGCTTTCAAAATGTTAACCTTTTGAAAAGGTTCTTCTTCATCCAGAGTCTCTTTATAAAAATATGATCCATATTCATTCACTCTTATCCATTTAACTTGATCTCTAAATTTAACTTGTTGTTCTAAAGTGTTCTTCTTTTTGTTAGTTAAATGCAGACGTTGCACCAGTATTTCAAGATCCAAAAAGTATGGTTTCATATCAATACAGATAGAGGTTTTAGCACTTGCCTTTAGTATAATTTCGCGGTATTGATCTGGAACATAGATGTTCTCCACTAGTCTCATTTTTCGTTCAATGCGCCCAAAATCTCTATCAGAGTCCAAATACGAATGCCCCACCTCTGGAAACTTGTGGTCTATAACTTGGAATATGCCTTTCATCACTAAGTACTGGTACAAAGTAATGATGTTAAAATTTTTATTTTGTCCGGCACATGAGTCCGACCAAATGATAAGGTGGGTGAATTGCTCGCCATGTGCATCTTTGAACAGTTCAGCGAATCTCATCAAGCAGCTACCTATTTCTATGCTTCCTCTATTAGCTTGATCTTCCGTCCACGTAAAAAAGTACGATTGATGTCCTGCAGATGTTATAGTGTGAATCCCAAAATTATACAACCACATCTGGCGTAGGTAGAAAGCTTTAGATGTCGATAATTTCGGGAGCGGCATCGTTTGCTGCAAGTCCATCGTCATATAGCAAATATTAGGTTTTGTACTTGCTAACTGGCGATCTACACGTTGTTTGTCAAAAGCTAATTTGTACTTTTGTTTATGTTCGTTAGTACCCTCACCAGAATCGCACGTGGAGCATGTATCGCTTTTGGGATCGCCAAACCCTAAATTAAATTTAGTTGAAAAAATCTTACTGTAGGAACTTCGTGTGCACTTAAAATAATCTGGTAACTTATTTTCAACACAATGTTCGAGATAGAGTTTGTGCATAATGGTTATATTTAGAACTGGCGCCAAATACATTCTGTGGGGATTGTGATTTCTCGAATAATGCGATTCTTCGGCAGGAAACTTTTTAATATGGTTAATGATGCACTCAACAACATCATGTTTAAGTTTATGAGGCCTATTTGAATGATGACCCCTTTTATCGGGAGTGGAGCGATTATAAATCGGCTCAGATCGATGGGCGACAATTCGATGATTAATATCTTTCATTCATTCTCAGTTTCGATGAGGATTTGAATTAAAGAAAAAATCTTTTTTAGACACGTTTTTTATATTTACTAATGCGGCTATCGATTTCAATCTATATCAGGTCATCTTCAGGCCGAGCGTCATATGGTGAAGTGAGGGTGCATATAATATTTTTAACGATGTTCTATAATATGTGAATTAGTTGTCAGGAATGATAGTTTAAATGTAATAAAAGTGAGGTTGTGTACTATCCTTGCCAGGGATCTGTGCCCCTGCGTCATCATTTATATTTTATGGTGTAATATGAAAAAAGCTAGTCAAATTATGTCAGTAATAATTATATGTATAATATCCTTGAATGATAATGTCGATGGGTTTTTGGCAGAACATCGTAAGCGACATATTTGACAATTTTACGTTTTTTGGTGTAAACTGTCGCTTACGATAAGCGGAAGGTCCCTGCAAAACATCATAAGTAAATAATTAACCGTTTTCTTTCAATTTAAAAAAGAAAATTATCGTAAGCGCCAAATTTTATAAACAAAGCCTGTCAAAACATCGTAAGCGAGGACCTTTTACCGGCAGAACATCGTAACTGTTACGAAAATTAGGAGAACGTGGCGCTTACGATAGAAATTCCTAACCGTGTCGGGCGCTTGCGTCATTATGGCTGTTTGTTGATCAGGTAATGGTGCTGTTTGATTTGTGGCTAGTGACTACTTATTCATTTTTAAGCGTAGACTTGGGTGAGTTTTGCAATTTTATGTAATGTAGAAATTAGAAACTTTAATCATTATTTATAAGTAATACGTTGCTATTTTATAAATGACAATAATGTTTGGTGTAGGAAATGGCCTCGTTACGAAGTAAACATTTGGTACAGTTAGCATTAAATACTGAACGCAGCGGAGATTTAGATCAATTAGATCAAATCCCCTCTATGAATGGGGAGAACGTCGATTATGAAAACATGTTTATGACCAGTTCAGATGCTTTTGACATAGACAATATTCCAATTATTATTGCGGAAAACGATGATATAGCCACTCAGCATTTAGGGCAATTATTTGTCGATAATAACTTAGTAAATGCCCCTTTATGGTCTGAGGTAGATGAGCACAATGAACGTCAGATAGAAACAGGAATATTGGAAGAATCTATCGATAGTACTAATACCTATTTAACACGCCTGGTAGATTATTCGTCTAGCTCAGAATCGGAACCTGAACAAAAAACTTCAAAAATAAAATCCAAATTTAAACGATTTGATTCTGACTTGTCCTTTAATGAAGTAAATAACCAATATGCTACTGATTCTGATGTAGAAGAACCGATGGATGAATTATTAACAGAGATTGTTGGAGAATCCGGTTTGAGAAAAGCTAAGTCACCCAATAAAAGGCACACACGAAGGATTCAAAAACTTTTGGGCGCTGGGAAGTCTGTGCAAGACAACCCTTGTAAGACCAAAAAATGTCAAAACTCTTGCGCAAAAAAATTCACTGAACAACAACGCCATGAAATTTTTGAATTTTATTGGGGTTTAGGAAGTCTTCAAAAGCAGCGAGATTGGATTTTGCTGTGCATCGAAGAAAAGAATATAAAGAGAAGACGTAGACGTGATGTCGAAAACAGCAGAAGAGTCAGAACCTTTAAGTATGTCATACCATGGAATGAAGAAAAAACAGAAGTTTGCCAACAATTCTTGTTGAAAACTCTATGCATATCACAAATGACGTTGAGGTATACGAAAAACAATGCGGTAAATTTTACATGTGCTAAAACGGATAAACGAGGCAAGCACGAACCTCACAATAAAACGTCATTACAGGATAAACAGCTGGTTCATGAATTTATTAAAAAATTACCTGCAGTACCATCACACTACTGTAGAGGTAGCACCGTAAAGAAATATCTACCTACAGAGTTGAGGAATGTATCTTTTTTATACAGAATTTTTAAAAAGGATACCTTAGAATACCTCAAAATAAAGACCAAAATATCTCTAAAGGTGTTTCGAGAGATTTTCTCCAACGATTTTAATATAGGATTTCATCTTCCTAAAAAAGATAAATGCTCTACATGCGAATCTAGAAAGGGTCAACAGTTTACATTTTCAGCAGAAGATGAAAAACGTTACGAAATTCATTTAAAACACAAAGAAGAAAGTAAAAAACTATTTTTGTCCGATCAAAAAATTGCAAAGGAAGATAAAACTTTTGTATGTGCAAGTTTTGACCTGCAAAAGGTTTTAAATACTCCTCATGGTGATAATATGCTGTTATATTACTCACGGAAATACGCGGTATACAATGAAACAGTATATGAAAGTGGAACAAGGCGCACGTTTTGCTATTTGTGGGGTGAAACCGACGGTAATCGTGGCTGCGATGAGATCTGCACAATTATAAATAAATATTTGCAAGACGTTGACCAGCGTGTTTTTGTCAAATTCGTTGTGCTTTACTGCGATAGCTGCTCCGGGCAGAATAGAAACAGGGCCATGTTGAGTATGTTGCATCAATTTTTAAAAAGTTCCAAGAACGTCCATCATATAAAAATAGTGTTTCTTCTTCCGGGACATACGTACATGCCCGTAGACTCGGTCCATGCAACAATAGAACGCTTCATTAACAAACGCACCGTTTGGGCGCCATCGGAATGGCATACTTTAATCGCTAATGCGAGGGTTAATCATACACCTTTTGAGGTAATTAATATGAAGCATACCGATTTCATGTCTTGGAAAGAAGCGGCTAAAAATGTATTACCAAACAAAATTAATAAAACAAAAGAAGGAGAAAAAATTTTACTGAGTCAGCTAAGAATTGCTTCTTTCAAAAAAGGTGAAGATGTCATTAAAATTCAATATTCTTTTTTGGACTGCGACGGACAACAAACTGTAGAACTTCGTCAACCACGTAAATGTTAGTATAAATTATGATGTTTTATAATAAATGCTTATGCTTTTGTTTATAGCTAAAAGGTCAGCCAGCAGTCTCCTAGAAATGCCGAAAATAGGAAATTTATATCCATCACCGCTCCCAATTTCTGCCTTGAAGTTAAAGAATTTAATGGACCTATGTGCCAAGCGCGTGATTCCAGAACGCTACCACAAAGAATACGAAAATTTTAAGGGTACGATAGAGGTTGAAGATACATTGGCAGAAACGGATGAAGAGGATGAAAAAGTTGAAGAAGACTGAGATTTGTCTAAGCAGAGCTCCTAGAATTATGTTGTTTATTTTGTTGTTTTTATTTACTTCCATTTATAAACAATTGACCTATTTGTTTATAATTTCATTACTTCTTAGAAACAAATAGCTGAGCCTATAATTATTTAGAAATTCACATCCAGAAACGAGCAGAACATCGTATGTGTATCGTAAGCGGCTAAGATTTAAAACACAATTTTAATATTTTCTTGGCAAAACATCGTAAGAACCAAAATTGCTTAAAAAATCAAATTTTTTTTTAAAATAACCATTGTAAACGAGTTTTAATGATAAAAAAAAACGCCGTATAAAATTTCATTGCGATACGACATGAAATACAGTTGCTATCAGAAAAAGTCGTTTCCTGTAAAAAGTAACATTTGGCGCTTACGATGTTTTGACAAAACACCATCGATGTATGCTCAGAGATGGCGGCAGCGGCGCTAAAAATCTTATTGACATTACGAAGTTTTGTTATGCTGTGAATTATCTGACGAATTTGTAAAGCGCAATTAATGGTCGGCAAAATATCTTAATCTGCGCCTAATTTGTAAATATCCAAGAAATTGCCTTACTCTAATTAAACTAATAATCAAAACAGTGTCATGTTTTATGCAACGCTGATGTAAGAAACAACTACAATTTTACTATAATTGATAGTTTAAAAATGAATCTTGTAGAGTTTGGGCAGTAAGAAGTGAAATTTCAAGCACCCAAATCAGTTGATTGACTCATCGAGTGTAATTTCTTGATATGCCCAGTAAAATCTGTAGAAGGCTCAAGAATTAAAAAAAAATCTCATGTCAGTACATGTATATTGTTACAATATTATTAATACATCAGTGTGTTAATAACATTTCAGTAATAAACTAATCCGTATCCGAATCGTAATCTGAACTTTCGGAGCAATTACCAATATTAATTATCATTTCGTTTACAGTGAAATCTAATACTTCTTCTCGTTTATACCACGCCTTTATAACGTCTTCTGTGTGTCGCACACAATTGGCCCAAAACGTTTCGTCACATTGTTGCAGTGCCTCGTTCCACATAGAAATTACACTGTGGTCACTGTAGCCGTCTCGTCCAATATGTTTATCGTAATAACTTTTAGCATGTGCCCACACCAACTCGATAGCATTAAATTCGCAGTGGTAGGGTGGTAATCGTAAAACATCATGTCCATGGTTCCTAATGATGTTGTCGACCTCATATTGTTTTTGGATTCCTAACGATTTTATAAATGAATACAGCTCGGGCTTGAAGAGTGTAGAATCAAAAGGAATATTTCTTCTGGTCAACCCAGCAACCATATCACCTTTAGTCCAAGACGATGTGGGCAGTTTCTCTAATGTAGAGTGGTATGGTGCATTATCGATGACAATTAACGAAGGCTCTTCCAAGTTGTTTAACAGATTATTGATAAGCCATTTCTTAAAGAGATCTCCATTCATTTCCCCATGATAGTCCTCTTTCAACGACTTCGAGACAAATAAAAGAGAAGCGTTCTGTATAAACCCGGTGCTTGTACCAGCATGGACAATAATAAATCTTTTCCCATCGTAACCTGCAGGTTTTCGCACACTTTTTAAATCTTCATCTTGCCATGACTTTCCGGGGTTTCCCTTTGAATAAATCCATGTCTCATCCATGAACACAATTGGTCTTCGACTAGATGAACGTATCTCCTGCATATATTGTCTAAGAAACTTGGTTCGCATTTCTGCAATGTTCGGCTTTTCTATCAATGCCCTACGATTGGAGTCTTTTTTGAATTTAAATCCAAGGGCATGTACCGCACGATTTAAACTTCTGTCACTTAATAATACATGGGAGTTTTTGATTTCAGCATTTAACGCTACCACCGTGACATGCTTCTCTGTAAATAATTAGATACATTTTAAAAATGAACTAAGAGTCAAGTATTATAATGAACTCACTTTGTGCATACATGTTATACAATGCATTCCGAATGCACATTTTTGATGTTTCCGGCAGATTTTGGTTTGGCACGTGGTCGTTTTTTCCCAGGACTTGACAAAATTGGATTGACAAGTGCTCGAGACTTGATTTTTTTGACCATCCTGACAGATATGCCTAGGGCGTTAGCTACACGCTGTAATTCTACGATCATATACACTGGAGTGTAAATACTAACTACGTACCTCTTGGACACAAGACACAGGCAACAAAGGTGCGCCATTTTCTTTCTCTTTTTCAAAATACTGCAGAAGGTTAAACACAAACTGCTGTGATTGTGTGTGTAAGGTAGCCATCGCAATGGGTATTACCCAATCGGTACAAAAAATAGGTAGGTGTATGAAGTAG